>NW_024881321.1:27396697-27594197 GCF_018691265.1 Tyto alba
GTATAGAGCCTAACATTTCTTATTCCCTGTACTTGTTTATGGCTGAATGGATCTGGAAGAGATGCAATGAAATCAGTGCTCATATCCCAGAGCTATAACCAGGTTAACAATAGCAGAATTTCACCAACATTTGTTATTCTGGTAAGCAGAGAAGCTGGATTAAGTGGATGTGTATAAAGTTTAGGAATTGCATGGAAACTGGCCTGGAGTACAGGCCAGTGGCAGAGGAGGAGCTCGGGTGGGTAAGCAGGGTGGGACAGAGCTGTGCACAGCCTTCAGTGCAGAGGCACGAACCCGATCCTCTTGGGGCAGCCGCTAAAGAGGGGATCCAGTGTGAACAAATTCACAATGAACTCAATCCCGAAATAAAGTGGGTGGCTGGGATCTCCCTCTGGAGGCCTCCAGAGCTGATGACATCTCCTCATTTAGTGTACAGGGAATCAGGGAGGACTGTTCCACTAATGCCTAGAATTGTAGGAAAAGGTTAAAACTCAAAGTTGCGGAGAATTAATCCCCCAAGCATCCCCATACCTCCCTAGATTCCCTAGACTGTTTTTCTGATATTCAGCAGTCTTGTGGGGAAATATAATTAAATCATATTCATAAATCTCTCTTGGATGAAACTGGAGCTGATTAGATGATTTTTTTTCTGTTGGAAAATGCTCATTTTAGAAAATCAAAAATTTTTGAGGGAGAATTAATATGATGGTTCCCTGGCCACTGGCCTGGAAGCCTCGCCAATGTGCAGCCAGCCAGCAATCTTTCTGTGAAAAATGTTCCATTTTTAAATTTTTCACCCTCAGTTAAAACAATTTTTTTCCTGCTTTGAAAGTTTTAGTGGGAACAGATCTTTTATTTTGTGGCCAACACTGTCTGTATGTTGTTATTAATATTTATGATGATTACAACATATCAGGCAAGTGGCCCTGTGTGATGAACATTAGCTTTTTATATTACTTTGACCTTCTCTAGACTGGACGAACATTTTTACTCTTGATCTCCCAATCATTTAAAAGATCAGGACACAGATAATTTAGAAGAATTAAGGAGCTCAAGTGTAGGATTTAAAATATTGCTCCTATCCTATTGATTAGTTCTGTTTCATCCCCATAATATAGTTAGTGCACCAAGGCAAACATACAGAAACCACTCTTTTCTTTCAAGAGGAATGTCAGAACAATAAATAGATTAGTCATACCAGCTGTATTGATTTGTGACAACCTTGAGGTACCCAATCATTTGGGATTCAAACATTTATGGGGGGCAGGAGGAGGAGCTAAAAAAAATGTTATTTGCTGCATTGGTGCTCACTAGGAGAAAATGCTGTTAGGCATTTCAGAATTCTCTGCATAGTGGCAGGCTTTTAAACGCAATGAGATATCCGCAGTACATTTCCATATTAATCAATAAGATGAAAGGCAAAAATCAATTTTCTCCGTGCAACTGTGTGTGACACCTCCCTAAGAGCTGTACCATTGGGATGGATTCATGCCAGCAAAGCTGGTCATAGGTTGATTGTTAATTTATGGCAAGGAAAGGCATAAAGTTAGCTTAGTGACAAAGTATCAGGAAAGATGTTACTCACAGGGTGTCTATTCAAAAATCTGTCATTGGTAGCTGGGAAATATGTATTTCAGATCTTAATAGCAATTGTGGTTTCCTGCATAAAACAGGGGCAAAAATCTTCATTGATTCAGAAGAAAAAAAGGCTGAATTTACTAAAGGAACTGAAGAGCATCCAGATGTTCTCTGATAGTCATGGCAATACTAAGGAATTTACCACATAGTCTTGGGATTAGCAAGGTATCATTATTGTAACATTAAGAAATTAATAACATGTGATCCTCTAGTTTCATATTTTTGTCCTTTCTGTTTCATTATTGATCTTTCCTGTACTGGAATAGACAGTGAACTTTACTATGTCCCCATGTCACCCACAGTTTGGCTGGCCTCCATCACATTTTCCAGTAATTCTTCTAATTCTAGATTGTAGAATGTTACATTACAACTCGTGTTAAATTTGAAAGCTTACATTTATAACTTCTTGTGCAGTGCAATATCCAAGATGTTATTTCACCGTAGTTTTATTCATAAATTTAAACAGATCTTCTTTGGTGTTCTCTTCCTTTCCTAGTTATTCCTAATATTCAGTGTGGGGTTTTTTCACGATTGCTAAACCAATGTTATGGCAATATGAACTGATAAGCTTAGTTTTGAGTGACAGTAGTCATCTCAGAGCCCTTCATTGCCTAAAAAATGTTTGAATTTATTTTTTTCTTATACTCAACACTTGATTCCATTTTACTGCTTAGCCATTCAGTATCATGAGGTCTCTCTCAGATCTTCTGGGACAGTCTTCACCTTTAGTCTCCTCAACAGTGTGCTTTCTCACCTCATTGTTTATCCATATTCCCAGATCATTTATGAAAAGGTTACGACATCAAAGTCTTAAGCATACAGTCCTGTGGAGTCTGTTAAAAATGTCTTTGGAGCAGAAGTTATCCCAGTCTAAGCTTTCCACAACTAACTCAGACTGTAAGCCTAACTTCTACATAGGTGAAATGAACCAAATCCCAACCGCGGGTTCACAGGAAAAGTCTGGGAAGGGACCTGCGGAGACCCCCTAGTGTCCAACCTTCAGCTGAAGGCAGGACCTTAAGTCAGGTTTTTCAGGACTCTGCTGAGCCAAGTCTGAATGCTTTCAGTGAGAGACATTCCCCCACATCCCTGGCTGACCTATCCCAGGGTTTAACTCTTCACATGGTGATTTTTTTTTTCTTATAGCCAAACAGAAACTTGTGCCCATTATGTCTTGTCTTGCCACCCCACATCGATGTGAAGACAGTTTCCCCATCCTTTCTGTACCTATACTTTAGACACTGAGTACTGATGAGATCTCCCCTGAGTCTGCTCTTTGTAGGCTGAACAAACCCATTTCATTCAGCCTTTCTTTATTTTTCAAGTTCTCCAATCCTCTCATCATGTAGATGGCCATCCACTGGATCCTTCTAACCCAAAGAATGTCTAAAAATTCATTGATAATCTTGATGCAGCACTGAAGATGCACTACATCCAGCAGTAGAGACTATGGAACAGAAAAAAATATTCAAGGAAAAGACAAAAACAGAATAAGGAACAATGTCCTTCCATAAGTAATTCTCAGTAAACTGCCAATAAGAATAGCGAGTCTGTTAGGTTTAAACTGGGATTTTACAGAAGATATTAAAGTCATAGATGCCACCCCATTTATTAGTAGAAAGATTATGTGTAGAGTAGATGCTGCTGAAGGGTGCAGTTATTGAAATAACCAAAATGTTTCTTGAAACAAACTGCTTATAAAAGTAAAACATCTATCACTTCTCAAGAAGACACAATGGAATGCTCATTAATTATGTTTTCAAACGTGTACAATAAATTCTGTCAAGGTTGGAGAAAGTTCTACTGCACAAAATTTAGAAAAATAGGTAGGGAATTCAATAAAAAACAGTGCAGAAAATATAATCACTGTAAATTCTGAATATGAGGAGACACTTGAAAAAAAAAGTCAGGACTCACATGGGAAATATGAATTATAAATCAGTTGTAATGAAGAGGATAAGGAAATAAGGTGCATCAACAGAATCAAGACACTTTTCTGAGTGAGACATATGGGCCAAAAAGGACCTCTGCAAAACAACACTAATGAGATTGAACTTTAAAAGTTTAATTAGTTCTAGACACCACAGTACGAGAGGGCTTTTTTAAAGGAAATAAAGAAAACAGCAGAAGACCTGAGGAAATCACACATGAAAACAGAGTTGAAAAATTGTCATGGAAAGTGTGAATGAGCACAAACTAAAAGACAGTTTGACAGATGTCTACAAATACCTGAGGGATGTAAAAACCAAGAAAAGAATATGACTGTTTAAGATTATATGATGTACCTTACTAACAGTTGGTTGAAATTAAACAGCAGAAAAAAATACACCACATAACTGGACAATTATTCTAATAGTATGTAGAGTAGACAGTAAAATAACTTTCCTTAAAAAAAAAAAGTGGGAAGAACATAACTAAGCTATTATAAAATTGGGCTGGACAGATCACTAGGGAATCTAAACCATAGGTAGTAACTCTGCATGGGCAGTGGAATGGCTGAGAAGATCTCTGAGGTTCTAGCGTCTGTGACTGTACCAAGATAATGCAAGCTACATACTCCAGAGATTTTTACTGTGGAAATGATACATTAAATATGACATTTCAAGCTATGATTTTCTGTCTTCAACCATTTGAGCATATCTCATCAAAGAAGTGCCAGAAAGATAGACTTTTTCCAGTGTTCCAAACCCCACATATCTTGAAAGAATTATGCACACTTGTCTATTTTAATACAAATTTAAAGAAAGGACTATAGCAGGTAGCATACAGGCATGCATTAGTGAAGGTTACTTTATTTACTAACATTTTCTGTGACTGATGGTGAGACTATTTAAACATCTTTTGGCATATGGAAAAAGTAACAAGACAAAGATTTTATAAATGCATTGTATTGTATTAATTGATTCATGTCAAACATTCAGACAGAATCCTCAACAACATATGGCAATAACATTTGCTTAAAGTCCAGTTCAGAAGAACAACTTTCATTCAGCTCCCATAAGGTAGAGGAAGAATAATAATAGATAGTAGACAAGGTTTACCATTTTGCCTAGTCTTTGCTACTTTCCTTTTGCATACATGAACAAAAGTAAGATATAATCTAATAATGGTGCACTAAATTATTTAAAATTGCTCAAAGTTATAGAAAGACAAAGAAGCAGAATCATTTAAATATGGTCATTTTTTTATATACATGGAAGAAAAATATATGCTATGTGAAATGATCAAAAAAAATCAAGCGAACATGCAGTTCACCCTACAAAACTTGTAGGATGTCCATATTAAACTGTTTCCTCCCATGTAAGCAACCCACCCCAAGTATTTTTTCCCCATTGCTCCCTGTTTTGCTGTTTGCTGGTGAAATCCTGACATTCTTTACAGTGCTAACTGTGATAGATTTTGTTGTTATCAGATACAATAAGATGACAACTGTGTGTCAGTAACTTTTTCATAGATATATTGTACATGATATTAAACTGATTTCTTGAGCTGCTCTACATAAAATAGATGCTTAGAGACAAATCTAGCATGAGTGACAAAAAATTCTTCATTATTGCAGAACTTTAGCTTATTCATACTGTTGACAATTCTTTTTTGACTTTTTTGAGGGAAGAGTGATATTGTCATCAATCAACATGGCTACACAGATGATAATAAATATCAAAGAACACATTATAATTCTTAAATCTGAAAATTCTTATAACTGAAATTAAACATAGATAATAAATAACTAGATTTGATTATCTACACACATTTTTAAAGTTTGCCTTTGTAATTAATTCGTAACTAACCTGGCGGGGACAATTCTGGATTCCAGTCCCTCCTGCAGAAACTTATAATGTACTTTTCATTACATCAGCCTTTGGACATCAGCCCTATAAGCATAAACCAGAAAACTGGACTCATCCCTCCATAACTGTCATGGTTTGAGCTCAGAGGGCAACTGAGTACCACACATCCACTCACTCCTCCCTTTCCTCCCAGCAATGAGAAGGGACAAATGAGCCAGGCTTGGGATTCGATATAGGACCAGGAGGGGAAGATCACCCATTAGGGTCATGGGCAAAAGGCAGACTCATTAGGGGAAGAAAAAGAGAATATATATTTATTACAGACACTAACAACAACACTTAACAAAGTAGGACAGTGAGAAGCATTGCCACTTCTTGAGAACACCTTCCCCCCACCTCTCCCTTCTTCCTGGGCTCAGCTCTGCTCCCGATATTTCTACCTCCTCCCCCAGCAGTGCAGGGGCAGGGAATGGGGGGTGCAGTCAGCGCTGCCACTTTCTTCATCTTTGGTGAGGGGAGTGTCCGAAACTTGTTCCTCCTGCTCCATCGTGGTCCCCCTCTCACAGGAGACAGTCCTCCACAAACTTTCTCCAACATGATTCCCTCCCACAGGCCACAGCTTTTCCTTACACTGCTCCAGCATGGGACACCAACTTTCTCCGACTGGATTCCCTCCCACGGGCTGCAGCCCTTCCTGAGCTGCTCCACTGTGGGACACCCCCGCATGCTGCAATCCTCCCAGCACATAAGTACAACAGCGGGGGCTGCTTCTTCCCACAGGGTCCCGGCTGCTTTTGGATGCAGACACCTTAACTTCCTGTGTGGGGCCCCCCACAGGCCATAAAAATCAGTGTCTGCTCCACTATAGACCTTCATGGGTGGCAGGGGAGGGGCCGCCCTGCCGCCTCACCACAGGATACAGGGGGGTCTGTGCTCCGACATACCTCTCCCCTCCTTTTTTCCTCCGTTCCTTCACTGACCTTGGTGTTCACGCAGCTGCCGTGACTTCTCCTCACAAGTCTGACTGCTCGTCACCATGTCCCTTCTTAAATATGTTATTGCAAAGGTGCAGCTGATTGGCTCAATTTTGGTGCAGAGATGGAGCTGACTTGGAGCCGGGGGAACTTCAAGAAGCTTCTCACAGGGGGCTGCCCCTATATCCTCCTCCCCTGCTATCAAAAAAACCCCACCACTCACTCAAACCCAGGACACTGTGTGTTGTAAATGCTAAGACAGAGACCAGTCTTTCTGTCCAGGTGAATAACTAAGTATTCCATAGAAACATCTTTGAAAGGAGAGATATCAGGCACATAAGAATAGCAGAGGTGGTTAGGGTCTTTTTCCAGTGGTGGACTCTCCTCACAACAAGCAAAAAAAGTTGAAATGGAGTCTCCCATATCTTGGTTGTAGTGTGTAAAGTTGGCACCTTCAAGACCACATTCTTCACTACTCCTTTGAAGAACTCCATGCTCTAGGAAGACCTACAGAAGCGATCAGCCCAGAATAGCTGAGAGGGTGAACGAATCCCTGTCAGACTGCCATGAAGTGATGTTAAGCTTTAGAAAGCATTTAGAAGTGACCTGAACTTTGTACACGGTCCAACTTTTGCCTTGACCATTGCCAATGTTTTCTCAGAAAACAGCTCTGTCACACAGATCAGGATGGGATTCTGCTGCTGAGGCAGCTCACTAAGGGAATGCAACCAGACCACATTATTCACACATGTATGCACATATTGAACCAGCTCTCTTGAAGCATAGTCTGGACCTCAAGACCATCCAGACTCTGCACTCAGACCCGGACTCTTCACCAAGTGTCTGGTGTAGACCTGGGGTCTTACCCGCTGGTGATCTCCTCCTTCTCACTAGATAGTCCAGCTTAAAGTTTACTAGAAGGTCATTATACACACACACACAGAATACAATGCACACCTACACTATTATTCTCAGCCAGAAAATGGTTAGGAGTACAGTTTAATATTAATATAGAGAAGACTGCAGTTATCAGGCAGCCAACAAGTTTGCTGACCAGCAGTGTTTCCACATTGATGGCCTCTTTCATATGCCCTCTTCTCCCCATTTTCCCATGTTTGTTTCCCATCTCACCTTAATCCATCTCTTTCTTCACCCTTGTGTTCTCTCATGTAAGCAACCCACTCCAAGTACTTTTCCCTCATTGCTCCCTGTTTTGCTGTTTGCATGTGAAATCCTGCTATTCTTTACAGTGCTGTGACTTTTGTTCAGCTGCTTATTCTGTTGCTTGTTACCTCCAGGAAAATCTCATGCCACATCTAGCAGTTTCTCATGTTTTGCTGGCTTACCTAAACCTCAGGCAAGGACTAATCATTTGCCTGCATACCTTAACTGCATATTGATAACTGAATATCCAAATAAGGAATATTGAGAACCCCTTTACATAGGTGCAAACATGAGTTTTAAGAAAGGTATCTTCCCCTTCCCCCCCCCAAAAAAAAAAAGAGCGGAATGTAGAGAACTATAATGTTATTATGCCAATACATATATGGAGCTTAATGGTGGAGAAGAAATCTGTCAATTAAGCCTCATCAGAATAGAACTATACAGTGTTCTCATATGAATAATAATGTGAAAAGGGAGCTGTGGACCCTAAGAAAAACAGCAGTTCTGGCATCACTGCCATGCCTTACTCTGATTTCCTGAGAAAAGGGTTCTTAGCACCTCATTAAATGTGAGGTGGAGTTTTACTTTCCTCTTCTTGAATTTTTCTAGTAAATCATAATCTAGCAGTAAAAGTTTTGGCAGAGTATTACAGGGATGTATTTCCACTGTTATTATATTTCTAAAAAGTCAATATGTACCCATATTTCACCTTTCAATTTTTATTTTTTATTTTGTTTCATTAATTTACCATCTAACGCTCTAAGGATTTTATGACCACTATTTATATTTAATGTCATGATGGAAAACTCACATAGTTTTGTCTACATGACATAGTAAATACAACCCAAATTCCTGCCTCTGCTTGTCCTTGGTCAGAAGGCTGAGAAGCTACCAAATGAGCACTGCTTTGCAGACCAGCACATTAACAATTGGATTTTTTTCCAAAACAGTCACTGCCACTCTCAAGGTCATAGCCAATTACAATACGTTGTTCAGTCTATTTACAACTGATTCATCCCTCCTCTTCTTTAATGCATGGACTTGTCCATAGACTAATCCTTTGAAGCTTCCCAAATAAAAATTTACCCTTACATTATTTCACAAGAAACCATGTGAACAAGCACTTCACAGTTCTTCATGTAAGTAACTGTTAGGCCACCTATATGGGACTAGAAAAAATAGAAACCTCCTAATAGGAAATTTAAGATAAGATCTTCCTCCCTTTTTTCCCAAAACAAAATATATCTTAAGACTCTGTGAAGGACATCAAATTTAGCAGCTTATTATTCCTTGTCTCCCTGAAGAAACAACATTTTTTAGAGACTTCATCCATAGATGCTTTTCTGGATTTCACTGGGGAAAGCTCAGCCACTGCTGGAATTTCACTGATCATTTAAAAGTAGAACAGTAAAATGTGCATGAAAGGAAAAACTGATGTCACAGTCAAACTAACACAGACCCAAAAAATATCTTCCCTTATCAGCCCCCTGAATCTTCCCTATCATATCTCTGAATCTTCCCTATCAGGCCCTCTTCACATTTGCTTTATGATAGAAAGGTGGCAAGAAAAAGGAGGCACAAATTGCTTTTACAGGAATTTTGTATTTTTGAATTTTTGTATATTTTTTAATAGTAATATGTATATTACTAGGAATTTTTCTGGAAACCAGCCCTGAAGGAAAGGTAACATAAACAGGAAGACATCACTTTTTGTATCAAAATAAGTCAAAAAGACTGTGGCTTGATGAAGTTCCTAGAAAACAGAGGCAAATTCTTGTCTATTTGTATTATTAATCTATCCATTATTTTTCTTGGAGATGTTCAGGGTTCACAGAACATCATCATATCTTGAAATTCACACATGGATTTCTGAATGTTTAAGTTATACAATAAATCACTTAGCATGTTGATCAGGTTTCTCCTGTGCTTCTCATTAAAATGGCACCTATAAAACTTTAGAAAAAAAAAAATCTGTGAAGATTTCTTCAGGATCTCTTTCTTATATACTGCTTAAGCTGAAATAATGTCCTTCTAAGAGCCACTGACATACCTATGGCATTACTTGGTGTGGACAAAGGAATACAAAGCAGTTAAACAGACCTGCTGTGCTCAGCCAGCAGAGACATTTTGGAGCCCCTGGGACTACATCCTGGGACTGCAGTAGACTTGTTTTTTTTACTGCATCAGTATGGACCCCACTCCCGCTTTGAGCAACATACATCTGGCAGGAGAGGTCAAGAGCAGTGGCACTGACAGTGAATCTAGTGTGCCATATGCTCTGCACTTTCTCAGGACTGTTTTCCAAGCCCATGTCCTCAAGTGAGTAATTAGTTATGTTTATTGTTTCCACATTGCTAACAAAACTGCAATGCAAGAATGACTTACCCAAACTAAGTTCCTGATCCACTCACCAAGCAGCTAGATGACAGCTTTTTGCCAAGTGCTGTAGTACATGGAGAGGGAAGACATGTACTTAGCCTAAGGAAATCAGATTTTGAAAAATGCAAAACAGATAAAAATAAAGAACATATATAATTGAACATTACAGTCCAAGTGTATTAACAACATAAACAACAGGTAGTCAATCAATCGGTTTTCAGATTTTTATAACAAAAAAAATAATTAAGTTCCAAATAGCTACTATTTGAGCTGATTGAGAAATTATTAAACCCACAGTGTCCCACTGAACTGAATTAGACTTTCTTTGAGTTCAAGGGTCTGTTCTTGAGAATTAAGATTTCAAGACTGAGGCACATAGATTTTCCTAACTTCATTTTGAAACCTTTCCAGCTTCTCCTGAAATAATACTCATAACATTTTTAGGAGAAAAAAGAGGTTTGGGACAACAGTTTTATGGTTGTTACATGATTATATATTTGAAGAGCTACAGTCTGGGAAGGACCATTACATCATTTTGACTGTTCTGTCATACATCTCAGATCATTAAATTTCATCTGATTTTCACTATATTCAACCTAACAGCTTTTATTTCATTCAATTGAATCGGTTACCTGGTGTGTATATCTTGTATGTATTCATACAGAACTGTGCAAGGGAATAATAAGATTTAGCACTGAATTGAGGGTTAATGTCAGCAAAAAAGAGGATGCAACCTAGTGAACTGAGGGAGGAATTAACCTTAAGACAACACACTGTAGGTTGGGTTTTTTTTTAGAGATCAGTGTTAATGATAGGAACTTCAGTCAGAATTTTAATCTGAGGGCTAAATAAAAAAATCAGTAGATAGAAGCTAGTTAACTACAGTAGTGATTATGTTCCCAAGGGGCCTGCACACTCGCAATAATATGACCGCCTTGCTCTTCAAGGCTTCTTTCAGTCTGGGGCTGTCAGATATCACCTGGACAGGTTTGACAATATTAGGAATAACATAATGGTTAGAGAAAGAGCAGAAGGAAGAGTTCAGTCAGACAGAGGCTAAGAAAATCATTTTGGAGTTCATAGAAGTGCTACTTGCTCATCCTCTTTTGCTTGACTGAGCTTGTAGTACTCCTACCAGAAGGAGACATGAGTAACCTAGCAGTCCAGTCACTGCTAAATCAGCCATGGCCCCACACACCTGCTGAAATTGAAGAAGATAAAATGAGTCCTCAAACATTAGTTTTCCATTTGTACAAAAGCTCATCTGAACTGTGTAATTGCCCAAGACTTCCAGTCTGAACTGAGCCCTAAAATGAGCCTAAGATGCCAGCCCCAGAAATAATGTTGCAGGAAAAGCTTGTTTTACCCTAGCCCTTCAATCATCTCTCATCCCAGCATTTAATCTATGTGTCAGACTTTGACTCTTCAAATATGTACCTGTATAGGCCTCTAGTTTAACACTAGTCCTGTCCCACATTCTAGCTCCAAAACAAAAATACAGACTGCTGACATAAAGATGTACTTGTCATCAATAAAGGTGTGGATATTTCAAATATTTAATTTGAAATATCCACAGCCATATCCCTATTTTGCTAACTAAAGAAAAGATGGCAGGGCTCCAATGTCAAGTGATACTATTGACTCACAGGTTCACTGCTTCAGGCTAGCTTTTCCACCGATCCATGTTGTGAATAACTGCCTGGAGCAGTCCAGAGTTGTTCCAAGAGAGAGAAGGAGATAGCAATTAGAGAATATGGAAAATCCAGGATCTACTGCTTGATTTCCCATCTCCTGTCCTCTCCCTTTTTTTTAGCATAATCCTATACCCCATGTCACTGAAACATAAACTTGACTCTAACCTTAACTTGAACCCAAGCCCCTGAACCCACCATCAGACCTGTATCATACTATATCAAACAAGGAAGCTCAACATAGCAAAAAGCTCATAGAGGCTTTGCTCTGGCAGCCAGGAATTGCCTACATTTCTCAGTCTCTGACCACTTCTAGTACAAAGACTAAGGAAAGACTAAGTCTATGGGTAGGGTTAAGGTTCAGAAAATAGAAACTGATGAACTAAAGGATGCTTTTTCTAAAGATACAAACTGTCTAAACTAGGAACCTATCTTTAGTTTGCATCTCCTAGAACTATTAATTTTGAATTTAAAGGCACTTTGATTGAGGAAAGGTTGTTCTTATAATTAAAGCTGTGGTTCTTGGTCAGTTAAGGATGATGTGTTTTTTTTATTCTGCCACATAGCTGATATTCCTCTTCAAGATTTAATTTAGAACTAATGTCCATGCCATAGGAAGAAAAAGCAAATAGACCCAAGCCACCACTCGTTCTTATGAAGGGTCTCCAGTGATTACCTATTTACTGAACTCTGCTTCAACACAGGTATTTGAGCTTAACAGTAGGCTTGTTCAACTTGCTAGTTCCCAAACTAAAGTGTATTTGTACAATGAGGGACCTGCCCTTAACTTGAGCTGTGGGCTACTCCTACAAAAAAAAAAAAAAAAAAAAAATCCCCCAACCTTGTGACTGTTTTATGCATTAACCCTAATCTTAACCCTAATCCTGAACTAAATCACCAAAACCCAGCCAGCAAGACCTGTGCTCTAACAATGCCTAGTTCTGGTTGAGGCAGCTAGGATTTAGGCTGATCACACTGCTCACAAAGTGCTAAGGCATAAATGTTTTATGCAGGTCATTCTGAACATGTGAGGAACAAAATTCTTTATACTAGTTCACACTTAAAAATTCTCTTTGCATGTGGAAAAATTGCTAACTTATTACAGAAATCTTTAAGTATATGAGTGTGCATGTGTACATGTGTGTGTATCTTTGTGTGTATGAAAACGGTTTTGATTCTTCTATCAGAGCTAGGTGCTGTTTTCACCAAGTTTCCCAATGGAAAGTGTTTAAACTAAAGAATTTTAAAATAAACTACAGCCAAAATAACACCTCTGAAACCAAATTCCTATCATCTCACTATTTTTCACAGTTAGCAGCAAGTGCTATATGCCCCACTCCAAGTAACTGGCATTATATTCTTTCCAGCCTAAAAGTACTGTAAAATCATAGAATTATAGAATCATAGAATGGTATGAATTGGAGGGGACCTTAAAGACCATCTAGTTCCAGTCCCTCCTGCCATTGGCAGGGACACCTTCCACCAGCCCAGGTTGCTCCAAGATCCGTCCAACCTGGCCTGGAACCCTTCCAGGGAGGGGGCAGCCACAGATTCTCTGGGAACCTGTGCCAGGGTCTCACCACCCTCACTGTGAAGAATTTCTTCCTTATTTCTAATCTAAATCTACCCTCTTTTCAGTTTAAAACTGTTACCCCTCACTCTATCCCTACACTCCCTAATAAAGAGTCCCTCCCCACCTTTCCTGTCGGCCCCACTCAAGTACTGGAAGGCCACTATAAGGTCTCCCCAGAGCTTTTTATAATATGAGACACGAATTTACAAAAGTGCCTAGGGACTACATACCAAGTAATTTCAGTTTCAATGGTATTTTTATGAATACATTGTCTGCATATAAGCAACATATTTTACCCCTCAGGTCAGGCTATGCATAGGAGTCTGTGTCTCAACTGCTAAGGTGAGACATCAGGTTCTTCTTCCCATGCATCCACGCACATGTGCTTCCGTGGGGAGGGAGAAGAGGGCCATGTAGGCTGGAAAGAAGCCCCCGGACTCTGAAGCCAAGTGCGGAGCTAACAAACACAGCCGTCAGGGCTATGAGGTGCTCCATGCCTTCTCCACATAGCTGTCGTGGGACTAGTGCTTACAACAGCAAAGCACACATGGGGTCTGTGCTGTAAGGAAGTCTGGTTGGTACCTTTTGGAGCCTAAGTCTGACGGATAAAGAATAGAGCATATGAAGATTTTTGTTTATCATGTTAAAATTGCAAGTGGCATCTGTTTAAAGCTAATTAGATGCTGAAAATTTTAAATGCTAACATGAGACAAGGATCAAATATGATGTTCAAAGGTATAGTATAAATCCAGTTTATCACATGGCTATTGCCACAGAAATTGTGATGAATCTGCGTCTGTGCATAGACAAACATATATGATGTATGGCAAAACCTCTTTTACTGTCATTAATTTCTGTTCAGTTGATTGTTTTTTACTTGCTAATAAACACAAAAAGATAAAATTATTTTGGACAGGGGCTCTGATGTAAATTAAGCAAACAACTGTTTTTAAAATCCAAAACACTCAAAGAATATATATTTCTGCATACAATTTTCAATCATGTTTTGAAAATGTAGCAAGGCAAGCATGGTTTACACCTATACACTATGGCAGAAATCCAATATACATCTGCTGTTCATATTGCAAGAAAATGAGATCATTAAGGTCAGAAAGAACAGCTGCTTTAATTATAGCACCCTGATATATCATATCAAAGTTTTCATCATCTCACACAAACTCTAAGACCATACCCCAGGGATCATTCCTATCATCCTGCTTTTTCTTGGGAAGAAGACTACTTAAGTACACTCCAGAGCACTGGCTGCTTCGAGTGGTGCGATGCCATATAAAATAATTTTACCCCAAGCTCGATAATGCTATGGAAACTATTATTAATCTAACTTTTACAGTCTTTATTCCTCTTTCTGTGGTGGCAGCATTAGGGGAAGATGTTTTTGACAGTGGGGAAGCTGCCCTGCAGACCTCAGTACTGCTGCCACACATCGCCACGGGCTCCTGCCTGGAAGCACTTGGTACCCGCACCTCTGGCTGGCGACACTGCTCTGCCTGAGGCACCCGAAGGTGTCCCTTCTTTAAGAGAATGGCTGCTTTGTGTTTTAACAGATGCTATGCTTCTCGTAGCGGAGAGATTAGAGGGACCATTCAACATTGAATCAGTCATGGATCCTATTGATGTCAAGATTTCTGAAGCCATCATGAACATGCAAGAAAACAGCATGCAGGTGTCAGCAAAGGTACTGTGTGAGTCGCGCCTTCTCTGTTGCTGAATGTCACAAGCAGGGGGAAAAACACCTCCACCGTTTTTCCGTCCAGACTTTAAGAAAGATTGTCCGGACCACTAGAAATTGCTTTTGCTCGTTCAACAGTTCACCAGAATGCCTTTGAATCCTTCAAACAAGCTCAAAGTTTTTAAAAGGGTGCGACAGGGAGAAAGTTACCATTTAGTGAATTCCAAATTAATAGCTGTTAGAGATTTCAAGAAAACAGAGAGTGCTGAAAATTAGCAGTAACTCTGTAAGAAATATCCTGCAGAGTACGCTTGGTAACTTCTGCTCGTGTTTCATATGTGATTCTCCATATTAACTTTGAAACACATTTTGATCTGTCTAGGTCAGACTGAAGTACAATGTCTTTGAGGTGAATACACAAAATGTTCCATTTAACCTCCTTTAATAGCCACTCAAGGGAAATATCATTACATTGGACAGTTTCTGATTACCAGACCTCAGTTTGATAGAGTTTTGTCTGGATTCTGACATGAAGATAAACAGAGTTAATGATACCAGCTTTCTCCTTTCCATTTTTAGTGTGTGTGTGCACAAACAGATCACTACCACCTCTGAACTTCATGTTAATAAGATCCTTCGAATTCAGTAGCAGGTGCTGTTGAGCCAATAGTCAACAGTTAATGGATTTTCCTTAATATTCATCAGTGCACTGCAGCTCAAAATCTAAAGTTAACAGTTTGCCAGGTTCTCTGTGTTTCTACCTCCCATTGATCTCCCAGTAGCCTATTAGGCGCTGGTGAGACTGACATCCAAGCCAGTGAATTTCCATTGCTTGGAAGAAAGCTGTTGTAGCTGGGAAAATGTGGGGACAAAAGGCAGGAGGCTGAGGTTAATATTCTTCCTGCCAACCCAAAATTAGATGCTTTTTATGGCCCCAGTGCTGCAGGTTGCTAAGGATTTTTTTCAAGATGCTTTTTACTTTCAACCTACGTGAAGTTACTTGGATTTCAAAAGCAGTCTACATCCTGTGCAATGAGACTTTGTTCTGGCAGCAGTTCTCAAGGAATTTAACAGCCAAATTCTCTCAAATATTTTGGGAATTAAATGCTAGCTTCAGCAAACTCAGCCTTTACCTCAAAAAAAAAAAAAAAAAAAAGAAACAAAAAAATATTTTTACTGAAAACTCACCCAAGGCTCAGGTGTATTTAATTTTCCTTTTTATTTGTTCAGTTCTCGCAGATTTTCCATTAGACAGGAAGCTGCATCCCCTGCCAGAGTCCAATGACATCTTGGCACAAGCTCATCTCACTACTCGTTTGTAACAGAGCAGACTGTTTTTCCTGTCCCTCAGAAATATTTTATTTGCTGTAAAGATTAATAAATAACAGAAATTGCATTTGCAATGTAAAGTTTTTCTTCTAAAAGAAACCTTAGCCAATATTTTTTAAAATCTTGAGAAACAGAACCCAAACTATATCGGTGAAATTTATTTTATTATATTTTCATAGATAACAGAGCTGTCTAACCTTGAGGGGCCTTTGTATATTTCTGTGTAGACCATTATTCTCCTGAAATGTGATTTCCTTGTTTTCCTAGGTTATATCCATCTTTTTTCAGGTCCTATCACATAGAAATTCTTTATTCTTAAAGAAAAATACAAGAAGGTAAAAGACTTTGGATTTAGTGCTGTGTTCTCCTATGTCATGTCAGATTTGTAGAGATGATACATGAGTGGACTTTGAATCAGTCATCTGTTGTCTAATTTTTCCCCTTTATACATACTGACCACTTAGAGCTTCAGTGAAATTGACAGTTACCTTCCTGGATGTAATGGGGTGCATGGAATGCAATTGCAGACTTAATGTAGGAGAAAAGCCATGCTTGTCAATTATTCTGAGATGCTTCTCAGAAAGCTTCAGGCAGGGTGTTGAAATCACACTATTTTCTCTTCCTGCAAACAGTTTTGTATCTTGCATTTGACTGTATCCACTGAAAATGTGGTGACTAGGAATCACAGCTATTTTACGACAAGTCAGTCAGTGCATTTTCACAATGGGAAAATGATGATGCACTAATAATGTTATGCCTGTAACACCCACATACACATAGATTATTCTTCACCACTGACATGCAGCTTTTTCTACCTAAAAATCTGGTTGATGCCTAGGAGGAGGCTGTATGCTGTATTCAGTAGAATTTGGGGCCATTTTGTATAATATTGTTTCTCTTTTAAAACTAATGGAACAAATGAAAACTAACAGTTTCTTCCTCAAGGATCTCTCACTAATCTCATCCTCTTTGCAGGCAGAAGACCCAGAGTTCGTTTAATCCAAAATCCATCCCCCTCCTGTTTCAAATATTTATATAAAATTGCCCTATTCCAAAAGTCATTCACATCAAATTTCATTATCAATTTGTCTTTGTATCACAAAATGATGTTTTGTGTTAGACCAGATGAGATTATGTATTGAAATTTATTTGAGAAAAATAGAAATATGTTTGATATACCACATTGACTGTACATTACTATGCATATGGAGGCAAAACGAAGTGAGCAACAATGTACACTTTCCAACATATTAAGTGTATCAAAATAAGTAAGCATACATGCTTTTATGTGAATGATGAAGACTTTGGTTTTAGACATCAGCAGAAAAATACATCATGAACTTCTTAAGTCTCCATTTTTATAGTTTGTCTCTCCATTCATCACTTGATTGACCAATATCTTTTTCCTATAAATATGCACCTCCTACTCAGCACTATTCTTCTGAGAAATAGTCTTCATGGTTACAGTTATGTTAATAAATAAAAGGCGGACAAGGACCAGTGCCTGATCCTGAAGCCAAAGTGTCATAGCCTGATTCATTTCTATACTGCTGAGACCTGCCTTCTCTGGAGCTGTTTCATTCTGCCAAGAGCAAGTTGGATCAGTCCAAGAAAAAGCCAATGAGTTAACAATTAATCAGTGCAGTCAGGGCTTATTGCTTGAGTTCATGCCTTGTCTTTCATTTCCTTAGAAGACACAAACCCTCTGTCTTCCACTCTTGATGGGTGCACATCAATATCGAGACAGAGAATTATAGAAGTTCCACACGTACCTCTTCTATCTTTGTACATCTGTCCAAGGACATATAGACTCAGGCACATCCCAGTACCTGTCAGTGCATAAAATGGAGCATCTCAGTTCCTAGGCCATAAACTTTTCTTTTTTGTGTGCTGACTGTGGTTGATTCTTTTCGCACAGTTCAGATTAACCAGGTACTAGTATTATGTTAAGATCCTCCAATTCATCCTAGGGCCGGAATCTTTCCCTGTTTTCTTAATATTTGTCTGCGTCTATATTCAGTACAGGCTGTCTGACCACAGATCTCTAGGTTTCATAGGCTGCTCACCTTGTGTGGCTGTCATGTCCCTGAATGACAGACACACAAGATCCTTATTTTGCTGCAGAGAAAGTCCCATTCCTGACAACTGCAATATCTTGAGATGCTTTTCAAAAAGGAGCAATACTCTAGAAAGTAAGACCCCAAGGCCCTTCTGCTAGAGGAATGTATGTACTCTGAATCAGACCTGAGTTTCCCTTCTCAAAAAAAAAAAAAAAAGGCAAGGACTGAACATCATCAAAACCAGTTTCCCTAGCTTCATCATCTAACGCCTGCAGTCATTCTGACAGAATACCTTCTGCAAACCAAAGCACACAGAGCACAGAAGCAATCAGTCTGGGCTGCCTGAGATACCTCCTAAGACATTGGCACTTTTTAAGAGTGGGCTTTGCAACCCAGGTCTACCCAGACTTCAATTATGTTCCCTGAAGGTTGCCTCTGGTAGAAGTCAGGTTGCAATAGATTTGCCTTGGGTTTCTCCTGATAATGTCTGAGACACATTATCTTCATTATTGAAATCTCTCTGTTATTCACCAGTGACACCTCTTTGCTATTTGAACATTATAGTGCCAAACCCAGTGCTCAGCAACCTCTTGATTATTTCTCAGGTAAAAGTT
Source organism: Tyto alba (assembly GCF_018691265.1). Classification (NCBI taxonomy): domain Eukaryota; kingdom Metazoa; phylum Chordata; class Aves; order Strigiformes; family Tytonidae; genus Tyto; species Tyto alba. The sequence goes on from NW_024881321.1 coordinate 27,415,601, forward strand.
TCATATTCTGTATATCATTTCCCATGGCTCAGTTCTTATCCAAGACTTAGTCACAGAATACATTTACCTTATTCTTATTCTCATTCTCCCTGAGGTAATTCAAGGAGCCATATTCAGTCATAACACATAAATACTCATTTCAATCTTGTCGAAAACAAATGTGTTTTGAGGGCCTTCACAATCTTCCCATAAGTCTCTCAGTACCATTACCTTTGATTCCTGCTTCAAGTTAAAGAGTAAACACTGTATCTGTTCCATTTTAACAATATGAATGCTTAGTAGTTGATATCTGTAGACATTGCTCATACACAAGAAGTGGAGGAAAATTCAAAAGAAACAAGCAGAAAACATGTTGTAGCATCCATTTTTCTTCAAATGGAGAAAATTCCTAATCTGGTTGCATTAGCATAACTATGTCTTCATTGCTTCTCAAAATACAACATACTGGACTATTTCCTGCACTTTAAACAGTCTGGTTCTATACAGGTATGTTTGGCTGATGTAAGTGTCATTTGGCTACAAAGCCAAGATTTTTTCACTTTCATAAATGCTATCCCATCACTGAGTGTCCCCTTAGTAAATACTTTCATCTGAGCTGATGGATGTGCCATTTTAACATATAGATATATGTTCCTTTTCAGCAATTACTTTAGCTAAAAAGATGAATGAGCTCCATGACATAGCAGACTACGTTTGCATTATTTATAAGGAGGACATCTTCATAAAACTACATCCAAGGTTCTTCTTAAAATAGCCCTCGAGTTTCATATTAACAAAACCTCTTCATTTATTTGTGTCCTTTCCAGAGCTCTGTGCAGGAAAAATATAATGACATTTCAGGAAAAAAAAAAAATCAATGCTATTCTATCTGAAGATGAGAGAGTCAACAGAGGAGAGTCATATAGAGACACTCAATAGGAAACATCAAACACTAGCACATGTCTAAATAAGAGTATGACTCAAGGCTTCATAGAGAATAAACTCTATCTAATAGAATTCAAAATGTTGAGTTCTGGGAAAAAGACTCTTCTTTTACAGTATCTACATCCTAGTCCTGAAGTAGATACCTCCTTTTAGTCAGCTCTATAGTTGTAATTCTTCACTGGTTCTGTTGACTTGATCTCATAGCTTCATTCATGTCCCTGATCATAGGGGTCTGGTGCTCTCTGTGACACCTTAGGATATCCTATTTGAGCTTCAACTGTAGTTCAGCATGGAATGTTCTTGTGTTAAGACAGTCTTAACAGATGTCTCAGATATCCCAGGACAGCACAAACTATTATAGATGCTGATGTTAGAGCAACCAGAGGAAGCTTTTGACCTCCACTGTCTAAAACTGAAGCTTAGATTTTTAGCTTAAAATAGACACATATATGTACATACCTAAATTTAGGTTTCTTAATTTCAAATGGAATCCCTTCTCTAAACTCAGATGAAATGGACTGCACCAATTCTATATAAAATGTGATTTGTTAAAGAGTGGACTTATGCTGCCAATTCACAGCATGTGTAATGAAACACCTGAATATTATTCCAGAAATTGCTCAGTATATCTGAGTAGCATTGTGAAGAAAGTATTTCATGTTCTTCTCCTTAGGAACCATTTGTTAATTTCAGGTATCAGCTTTACATTTCCTGTTCTGCCAGCTAATACCTGGACTCAAATAAGAAAATGTCTCTTTTACATTCAAAATTTAGTTACTGAATTTTGTATCCTTACTGCATTTCTGCCAGGTCAGTTAAAAAGTAAATTATTTCTTCTTCTGTAATATAAAAAATGCTATCTATTTTCCATCTCTCTTATTGTCTGGCTGTATGTAAATTTGTTCATATGAAACTACTTGCTACAACTGTTTGCATGAAGCTAAATGCCACAAAGTCTGTGTTGGGGATTTTTTCAGCATGTAAGAAAAATTAAATATAAACGATGTAGACTTGCAGTTATTCCACATAGCCATACAAGTAGCCTAACAGTCACATGCTGTGAAATTTAAGGAGAAGATTCAGTGCTCTCATTTTCCTTTCCTCTTAGAGTTAAGCTGCATGTTTTGGATAATTGTCACTTTTCTTTGTAAGCAAATACCTGATTGCTTCATTGACTAAGTCGGATTTCATAGATATCTAAATAAATGGTTATGTTTTCTATGCATAACTTATATTCAGCCAGAAGAAATATGGGTAAACCTTTATATGTATAACTGATGCCCTCAACATATATATTTGGCCCTTCAAAATGTACAATATCATACACAATCGTGTATAAATCCTGAACATCAATCTTAGTTAAATTTTCTTCACAAAAGAAAAATAAGATTCTTTCCTCAGAAAAAATTAGAACTTTACAATCTACAATCATCTTTCCTGGCTGATTAAATGAATTTATTGTCCAATAGTCCTCATGATTAGGGAGACTAGAAACTCTCAAAAAAATCTTACAGATATTTTCAAACCAGACCAAGCAGTATTTCACTTATAAATTAAAAATCCCAATTGCCATACAACAGCTGACTTGCTGGACTTTGAGCCAAAACAGACCTGATGATTTGACATAAATTTAGTATGAATCAGTTTCTTTCAGCAAATTTTTAATCATTTGGGGCCTCTAAACTAACATCGGGAAACCTAACTAAGAGCCAATTGTAATGTATCCTGAAAGCAACAGAAGTCACGCCATCCATGGCTACTTCAGGACAGAACCACTCAAGGCAGGAAATCTAAAATCCCAAAAGTGAAACATAAGTCTTTTTGGTAAGTGGCTGACAACATAGCTTGTGAGCTTGTTATATTATTTGTCACACAAAAGGGAGTAATGTGGTCCTACAGACAAAACACAGCACCTGCATAGTTTTTACCTCCACAAAGCTCATTCAGACAGGTAGTTTGTCATTAGGAGTTTTTAAAGTATCTTAGAATAAAATTTTACATTTAAATTTTTTTTTCTTCTGAACGGAGGCAAAATTTTGAAACAGCCAAAATACAATGCTCACAAAAAAGAAAGATGCTTACAGAACTGAAAAAGTTAGTATGAAGGCAAACACTAGGATCCTACTTCATGAGAGCACTTGAAAAATTTAACTCTGTGAACAGTCTACCTACTTTCAGCTGAGCAGCTTGAGTGAAAGTTCCTCTGGGATATATACTTGATATCCAGTGGTCAAAAGTGTCTTCTGTGTCCTTTAGTATCCACCAAATATATGCCATTTTTCCAAATGGAAGCATATGAGAAATTTCATAACCCTGAACATTATTTTTTATACCTAGAAAACAAACACTAGCAGAAAATAATTCTCACTATTGCCCACTCAATATGCCTCACCCCTCTTCTAGGGAGAGATTTGTAGGGAATAAGAAAGTTATCCAGTTATAAGACTATTTCATCACTGACCTTTTCAATGAGGCTACAAACAAAATTACAAGTTAGGAAGAACTGTGGGTAGGGATTATGAATGAGCTGTGATTCTGTAAAAACCACACTTCAACAAAAAATAAAACAATTATCAACTAAGTCCTGCCACAAAGGACTTCCTTTTGCTCATTTCTTTTCCTGGAAAGACGGCAATTAAAATGCTTTCAGATGTTAACTTCTTACAATAATCACTTTCCTAAATTAAGGGGGGTTTTAATGTCCCTACATGTTTTTATACCTTCACCAAGTAATTAATAATGCTTAATAATTAACCTGAGTTTTAATGCAGGGCAAGTGCTCAATTCACTGTTATCAAAATGTCAATCAAAGCTGGTTTCAAATATATGAAAGAGAGAATAAAGAAACTATAAAATACTAAGTTTCTTTAATTTTTATTATTTTCATATAACCTGCAATGGTTTTTTCAGGTTTTTCAAGGATGCGGCCAACCTAAACCAGCACCTGCCCTGAGATCTTCCCGTTCTGTCTCTGAAAACTTCAATACCCGATTTAGACCATATAACCCGGAGGAGCGACCTACAACTGCTGCTGGCACAAGTTTGGATAGGCTGGTAAGGCAAAATATATTCCATTTTAAAATTAGTACAAATGGCTTGGTAATAGAATAGAAGAGTGGTAATATCCTAACAATTTTTTTTCATAATTTCATAATCACTCTGTATAGTTTCTACGCCAGCTGTTTCAGCATTCAGTAAATCTTCTTTTCTCCATTGGAAATGGTACAGAATTGCATTATAGGAGAACAATATGACTGAGGTTTATGTATTAGAAATGTTAGAAGAGAATAAGCTCCTTCCTGGAGACCAAAAAACAGATGAGCCACAGCAGGTACTTTGCAGTATAAATTCTCTTTGAAAAGTGATCTACAGCAATATTTCTTTTTTTATTATTATTATTTTATTTTAAAAGTTTTTATCTATTAAAACAATATTAGCAGCTAGTTCCTTAACATATACATTTGAAAAGGCACATTGATTTGTTCCACTTAATTATAAAATTACCACTGCTTTATTTCCACCATCCATCTCAAAAACTGACTTTTATCAGCTAAAACTTCAGTGAGCATTAATCTTGCTTTATTTATTCAATCATTTTGAAAACAAGACTTTAACATAAGGTTATTTTCTTTACTACCCGTCATTGGATTCACATTTCAGACTTTGATGTTCCTGCTATTTATACATCTACAGATTTAGAGTGGGCTAATTATTATAGCTGTTAATACTGTCTCAGCAATCATCTCGAAGCAAAGCCAATGAGCAAAATTAAAGAGTTGTAAAGTGTCTGAATCAAAACAGATTGTACCACCTGCCCCCTGCTTGCTGAGCTTATTGCTGAACACTTGCACAGCATTGCTCTGTCTCGCCGAAGAGAATCATGCTCAGGGCTGTAGCAAGAGTGAGGGGAGAGGAGCACCCAGCTGGAAACAGCCACCTTTAGTTGGGGGTATAAGGTTTTGGTGAGCTGCACTCCTGCTGGGTGCCAGGCGGGTGCTGGCTGCATTAGGGCACCAAAACGTCTTGCTATGGTTCTGATCATGAGCCTAAAATGCCTACAGGTTTCTCCAATATGCAGCTTAAATCACTGAGCAGGAACCCAAATGCACTGATTCAGATAAGGACCTGGGTATCTTCTTGACACCATCATTCAGCAAATTCCTTTGATGATCACAGTAACCTTCCACGGTGCCAAGTCTTTCCAAACGCCTCTGTCTATGCTGTATTCTGTCTACTGTATTCTGTCAATCTTCGTGTCAATTCAGCTGGTAACTAACATGACATTTCTAGTCAAGACATGGGATTACCCTGCAGCAAAAAGCAACATTTGTTAGTTCCCTGCTCTACTAGAAATCATGTAGCATGGTTATCCTAAAAGGAGAAGCAGAAAAGATGTTTACCTCCATTGTATACTTAGTTCTTTCTACCACGGCAGTTTCATAACCCAGTGTAGCATCTTAGGCTGCAAATCTGGCTGGAAATACTCAATCCATATTTGACGGCATCTTAATTTCACCCTTTCACTTTAGATTCAGAGAACCAGCTGTTGTGTATTGCTCAGTGCAGAGACCTGGATCTTAATCTAGAATTTAAAGGTTGCAAACAGAGGAAGTGGGAGGAAGAACATAAAAAGGAAGGCTGGCAACACAGTTCAGCTTAGATTACTCTTATGTTGTAAAAACAGTTTGAGCATTTTTGCAATCAAAAAGACAGATTTAAGAGATATTCCATATCGACATAAGGAGAATACTTATGAACACATTAATATCCTTTTTTAGCTACAACCTTCCAAAATACTGAGCAGCATCCTGAATGAAGCAGAGATGTGTCATATACTGCCAGCCTTTAAAGGCTGTAGCTAATGAAAAATGCCAATGCAGATAATCCTTTCTAACTCCTACTAACTTGTAGATTTTCAAAGGGGAATCTGTGTCTGTATGATTTAACTAGGTTTGCTCATGCATTATTTCAGAAAAAAAGAAAAATAAAACCAAAACCAAATAACTTAGCATTGCTGCTGTTACATTAAAGAGTGTTCAAGCCAAATGCCTATTTGTTTTTCTTGCTGGTGATATTTGAAATAATAACTACTTGTGGTCTGTTAGTGACGAGTGTTGGTATCAAATCCATCTCCAAATGGCAGTGATGCACGTGTTATCTCCTTTTGGTCTGAGACCAACAATCCCTCAAGTCAGAGAAGGCCACTGACCTCAGCTGGAGCAAGGAAAGGCTGTTTATGTGGATTAGAGCAGAAAGCCTTGTTTCAGAGCTGTAATCCCTTAGCAGCACTTGGGAAAGGTCACTGCCTGCATCTCACACCAACTTGGGTAATTTTATCCAGAAGGATATAAATGCTGCACTCTTGCCTCTCAGGAACACTATTCAACCTGCCTACATTAGATCCTTAGCATTTAATGTGCTGAATCATTCCCTGAATCACGTATCTCTCTTCATTAACTACAGACAGAGCCTGGAGGACCAGCTTCATTTAGATCCTCCTAGCTCTTGCCTTGCTAACAGGACATAAGGACAATCCCACGCACAGCAGTTTTCCAGTCTGCACACTGATCATTTTCTGTTGCTTGAGTAATACAAATGTACAACAATATTAGCGTTTTGATAGTAGAGTCAAACAGTTAAAGCACCTTTTGATTATTATAGATGTAAGAAAAAAGTCTTTTCTTGTGAGTCAGCTGACTGTTCAGTGTTACATTAATGCTTTTAGAAGTCTATTCTGGAGTTTGTATTCATAAAACACTGTCAGACCACTTAACTTTAAACTGTCATCGCAAAGTCCAAACATGCTGCTATGTAAACCTCAAAAGAAGTGACAAACAATTCTGCTTTCATCTGTCTTTGACAGCATGTCCTCAGAAGAGACCAAGTTTAGAAGATATTTCCTCTGCATCTCAATCTTATGCAAACATGTAGCATGTCTGAACCAATCTTTTTTTACTCCTGCTCATACCCCCATTTATAAGCTTAATTCAGTTGAGCACATTTTATCAGATATGTTGCACAAAGCAGCCCTTGAAAGAAGCCTACACTGAAATCACCAGGTGATTCAGATGAACCCATCTGAGAAAGTGCTCCTTCATCCTTGCCTGAAGTTGTGTGATTAATCCAGATATTCCTTTCCAAGAGGAGGGAAAGTGGTTTCCCTGTGTTATTGTCATAGCCATAACCAGTAGAACTTAATAAATAAGATATAGATCATAATAAATTGTGAGAAATGTTAAAAAAGAAAAAATATCCCCAAAAAGCAGTGGTATAACTGGTTTAAAATGCATCAGATGTATTTAGGAAATTGTGTAGAGCTTGAGAGAGTTGTCTAAGCATGGATGTAAAGCACCATCTGAGACATCCTGGAGTATCTGAAGGATGGGACCAGCAGATATGACACAAGACTAGAGGAGACCAACATACTTCTGGAGCAGCAGTGGGGAGCTGGGTAGAATATGCTGCAGCATCTCAAGCAATTCAAGATACATATGCTCAGCAATTCAACCACATCTTCACAGCACACGGCCTGAAAGTCAGGCTCTTTCTGAAGTCAATGGAGAGAGAGACATATTTTTGGAGAGTGATTCACCCCACCTGTCACAAGCACCTCCCACAGATTGGGAAATGAAAGGCTCAACTGAGATAGATAACCACATGTAGATATGCAACACTGAGATACCTGAAAGCAAAGTTATGAGAGACCTGGCTGGAATGCCTATATTTAGGTAACTAGATTCCACCCTATTTCTCTACTGACTGTAAAAAAAAGCAAATATGAGGACTTTTCTGATTATATTGAATCAGAATCAATATATATATCAAATCAGAATGAGAACCATAGTGTAGATACCTATAACATGTTACCTAGATTTAAAGTCTAGTTGACTGTAGTTTTTCCTGTTAATGGAGAGAAATAAAGGTCTTCATTCAGTTGTCTAAACATAGGCTTAGGCAACTGAACTGAGATCAAATATTTTTAAAGCATGAATCATCTCTTCCTAATGTATATATTTAAACATCTCAGTGAAATCATTCCATATCCCTCTACTGCAAAGTGCCAAAAAGTGACAACCTTAGTCTAGGCATCTAGGAATTACACCCAAAGTTCAGTAATCTAAACACTTTCAGAAATTAAGTAATTTTAACCACTGCTTTTGTAGAGCATGATCTAAAATTTCTCATTTAAAATCAACTGCTTATAAAAACTCGTTATCTTCTCTGTGGTTGCCTGTTTGGTATAACCTGTGGTTTATTTTGTTTTGTTTTGTTTTGTTTTTCTGTTCCCTGAATCTGTTTCCCTCTTGCTTCCCAGAGGACTATCTGGAGGACAATGCAACATGGTGTAAGCTTTGGTATTCTTATTCTTCACCTTCATTCCCATTTGTCTTTGTACAATGCTGGGCAAAACATTTCTTTAAGTTCACCTTCACCATCTTTACTTTGTGTGTGTCTTTTAGGCTAAAATGCTAGCAGTTCTTTCTGCAGTTTTGCATTCTGGTTGACTTAGTTCTGCCCAGTGCCTAATGCTGCTGGTTCCTTCCAGTATTTTTCTCCCACTTCAAGGATGATGCCTCACCTCCAGAAAGGAGTGTATGTATTCCCTCAGTGAGCTAAAAGCTGGCATAAGCACCCCATGGTCTCAGACCCCACATATGCATGTGCAGCAGTGCAGACACTGTGGTGATGCTCAGCTCTGAGTCCTGTGCCTTGAGATAGCACTGGAGCAATGGAAACAAGCTCCCAGGTTTTCCTGGGCTCTCTCTCTAGAATTGCCCCTCTCTTGCTGTCCGATCTTGGGCAAACCACTGAGCTTCTCTGTGGGAGCTTGATAAAGTAGACTCTTTTACGCTTTCTAGCTTCACATATTTTTGTGAATATCAGAGGTCCCTGGTTTCAGAGGGAAGGCATCCTTGGCAGGGCTCAGCACAGAGCAAGGGGAAGGCAGGAGCACAGCACCACACAGCTATGCATCATCTCACTTGTGAAGTACCTCAAAGCATTTAGCTTGGACTATTACATCCTGCTTCTTAGCAGGACTAATTAGTCTACAGAGAGAATCATGCTGATATAGCCATACTACCTCCTGCATTTGAGCTGCCTCAAGTACCTCTGTATCCACCACATCACCATACAGCACAGTGCTGCCTTAATTCAGCTGGAATTTCTCCTGAGAACGAACCACAGCCTGACCTGGCTGGACGTGTATAAAATAATTTCACATTTTCTTTCAGGAGGACATAGGAGATTTCTTGATTTTCCACAAGGGAGCTGATGCACTATTAACCATATAATACATAATGCACACGTATACTACAGAGATAGGCAACTGAGAAATTGGCCGTGGCATTTTGTGATTGATTTACATTCAAGTACAGTATAGTGGTTGCATAGATAAGTGGATCAGCATGCACCCAGTCTGAAAAAGAAAACCTTTTATGCTCTCTACCCTGGGGAGAGGAATATATTGTGTCATACTTTGTAGGAAAATGTTCTTTTATCTTCCCTCTTTCATTAAAATAAAAGCAAATACAGTCTCAGTTTCCACGAGCAAAAGACCTCAAAACATTTTTTTTAGGAATAAAGTGGGATGTATTTTAAGTGTCCATTTAGTCAAATTTTTAAAAATTTTTTTTAATTCCACTGTGTAATGATTTTTGTTACAATAAAAAAATGCAATAGTTACCTAACAAATCTGTTGTGAACAATTCCTTCCCAGTGCTCCAAAACTACATGAAGTAGAAAATATGATTTAAAAAAAAAATAATAATCTGCTTTGCATTTTAGCTGTAAAAGGCTAAAAATAACAAGACAGTATACTACGAGAACATTGATCTGAATTGCCCAGGGAATCATGTGGAACACTTCTGAAAGTGGAGTTTATGTTTCAGTTTTGTTAGAATCCATTTAGTCCAGAGTCTAGAAATGTTAAATATATGCAGTGATAGCATAATTTTCCTAACATAGGATGTTTATTCTCAACATTTTATTTCTCAGGAGGTCATGGAATAAAATCCACTAGGTATAAATCTTAGAAGGTTTAAAATACTGAGATTAATTTTTCAAACACCTTCTGTGTACAGAGGCCATAGAGAAAGATATAAACAATGAGCCTGTAAAAGACTTCATAGCTCAGGAAGTTTTGGTCACACTCAAGAGTGAGGATGACAGACTCATGCAGGTGTTTTAGAAGCCCCCTGACTTCCCACAGGCTACTTCCCCCGCTACCCTTAGATGTCGTGCTGTTGGACGTGTCATTTCATCCTCTGTGATGCTAATCAGCAGAGAACTCCTGTAAAACATAAGGTGTACAGCTCCTCCAGTTCTAGGTTTTATGTGTTTAAACAGAGTCCTATTTCTTATTAGCTGACAAGATACAGTACACTCAATGAATAAATATGTTTTACAGCATTTGTTGTGGTCATTTGGTGTCAGATTTAGGATTCGCTTGGTTCTCCAAAAATAGGTGTTTGCTTAGTGTCAAGTTTTGTTTATTCTCGGTTTCTGTGTCACAGTAATATCTAAGTTTAAGTCTGTGCAATTGCTTTTTCCCTCATGGTTAATACCAGTTTCAGGTGGCAAAGACGCATGAATGATGGTGGCTGTCAGAACCCTCCTGGGAGACCTGCCAGAGTCCTGTTTTTAAAAACAGCGATATTATTCCATCCCCCAGCTGAATGGTTCTGCATGCTAGTGTATCTGATGCACTGCATTCCTAATGCACATGAAGTAGTTACTAAGAAAGAGCTTTATTCCAGTGGTTGCCTCTGTCTTCAGGTGGAATGGGTCTGCCTACTGTTTGGGCCATGCTTAGTATGAGCAAGGAAAGATTGTCTCCCAACAGTAACAGGAAAAACAAATCTCCACTTTAATCAGGTGTCAAAAAAAATGCAGAGCCTTTATTACCACACAGTGTCTGTCCTTGTCTGAAGAGTGATGTGTTGCCTGTCTCATTGAACACAGTGCCTGCTTGAGCTTCTTCTAAAAATGTACCTGTTAGTACTAGTTGAACTTCCTTTACCTCATGGGAGTGAAGACCCACTAAGAATTATCATCTAATTTCCAGGAAAGTCTTAGGGGTATGGATGGTATTACGTATCTCTGTTACAGAGATGGGGAATACAAAACCTGTGAGCAGAATCCACTCCTGATTACTAGACTTGTCTGCACATCGTAAGACAAAGAAATGGCATAGTCATGGGTCTTCAGTTGTGGTACATTGAGAAATTCTGTGATTCCTAAACTTGGCTATTAGAATGAAGTAAAGCAACGTAGATAGGCTAAAGTTTGCACATCTGTGCCATATGAAACCAGACTAAGATGAAGAGGAATTTATTTGCCCTAACTTTTTATGTTTTTAATGTTGCTACCAAAGTCTGAGATATCACCTCATTCCTTTAGTAATCATAGAGAGAATTAGGCACCTTCAGACCTTGTTTAAGCTACTCAGTTGGAGATTACAAGAATCTGAATTACCCTCTGAATTACCCATTTCTCCCCACTGATTAGGAAGCAAATCCGGATGATTAGCTCAGACACCCAATTTGTAGATGTATAAATGTAACCGTAATGCTGGGCTTTGGAGATAGGCTCTATGAATCCAATGTGCACAAAGGAGATTTTGGCCTGTAAAATATATTGATGGATAGTTCTAATCATGCTTCTAATCATATTTAGCATCATGGTATCATCAGGGACCTAGAAGGATAGCTAGGCAAAAATAGTTAATTTGAAGGCTGTACAAGTTTTATTAGATGTAAATTCTCCCTTGTAAATCTGGATTAAAATCCCCTTCCATCCATTTGATGTTTTAGCTTCTGCTCAATAAAGACTAGGGTTGGGGTTTTTTTCCAATATACAGAAAGTTTGTATTATCAGTCTCTGGAATATGAATCTAAGCAGGAAATACATCAACACTGCTCTTTCAGCTGAAAGATAGATCACATTGCATTTCACGTGCCTGTGCATGAATCTGTGCAGAAGGAAAAGTGAATTCTTAGTGTTCTTGTTAATGCTAAAAAGGATAGTGACTTTATAAATATCCTTTGCACTTTATTATTTTGATATGATATTAAAAGAAAAAATATTGTTTAAAAATTGGTAGCAGGGCTTGTGTCCCCACTTGCAGTGCATAAACCATGGTCATTTAGGTGCTTCCAAGTAACATGACAGTAACAACGATGACTGACTACCTGCCTGAAAGGTTGTACACTGTGATGCATTTTTGCACTGTTAATATGAGCACAACCAACAAGTTCTAAATTTCCATAAAAAATGGGTTCTGCAATATATCACCAGTTCATTTACCACTTGAGAATTTGAGGGTCCTTTTGTGCAGGCGACTGCAGACCATAAAATGTCATTTCAGCAACAAAGTTAGTTGTGCACAAGCGTGGATACTAATAGAGAAATCAAAGCTTTGGTAATTTCTGAATTAATTGCAAGTAGTGATTCTTACCCTTCAAAGAAAAATATGTGTCATATTTTATTGGCAATTAGTTTTCCCCAGCCTTTTGCAGCTATTTTTATTTTGCTAGGCTGCAGCACACAGATATATTGTGAACTCATAACAGGAGTGTGCAATGTCGGACTCCACTTATAACAAATAGTAGGTTACAGCAGACTGAAAACTAATTTCCCAAGCCAAATATCTCATACATTTTTCTTTGGTTGTAATAGACAGAAATTGACACTTTATGGGCTTTTATGTGTATCACTAGTGGTTAGAGAGGAGGTAAAATACAAGGACTAAAAGGGTTTGCTTTCATACAAATAGTGACCCTTTTGTGAACTTTCTTTAGTCCAAACCAAATATTTTACATTAGGAAAGATTTCCTATGTTTTCCTCCTGCTTTTATCTCCTATACCCCAATCATATCAATATATCAGTCTAGGTTGTTGGGATAGCAACACAGGATGCTTCTATAATGTAGCTGCCTGTGAACTGCAAAGCTTGAGTGGCTAGTTACAGGTACCCATTGATGGGAAAGCCAAGATGTTTAATAATACTGAGGAAGGAAATGATTCATCATATCTAATTTTATCCTTTATCAACTAAGGACAAGTCTAAGGTTGTGCATCTGTTAGCAGACCCAGCAGCACTTTTCGGATCTTAGGTCTAGGTCTAGGCCCTAGCAGTATCACAGCTTCACATTAGGGAAAAACACATAGCTCCCATATTACCACTCCATATACTTAGTCACCATGGAAAATAAGAGAATATCTGCAAGATGTCTCAGCAGATCCTACACTGTACACTGGCACATACTGAGGTACACAGCAATAAAGAACTCCAGCTACAGGATTAGGACTTAGTAGCATGGACTTGTCACGTCCCTCCCTCCACAGTTGGTTAAGAAAGCAGAGGGATAGAGCTGAGTTAGGTTAACCCGTGATGAGGAGTCAATACCTGACTTCTCCACAAACAGCCCTACAAAAGTGAGCCTGACTGAGTCTATTAGAATTTCGGACTGGTGTACTCACTGGGGACTGAGTGGATGCTCACAAGTTCATCATGTTTTGGTGGCTTTGCAATCCGGTGGCAGCAATCATAAATTACCATTGTGTACATGTCTTTGTTGATTTTCTTGGTTTTGCTGCTTCTGCATGTACATGTCATTTCTGGTGCATAAGAAACAGAATTCACTATGTCTTATTCAGTGTTTATAATACAGGTGCTCTGTGGAGCTGCACTGATTAATCTAGCAATGGAGAGCTAGTTAAGGTGGTCAATAATGGGCAGAATTCACTTGCTGAAACACAAGTGCCTCATGCTAAGTGAGGTGCCCTGAACTATCTAGACACCTGTAAGGAACTAACAGATGTAATAAGGGCCTTACAGAAGTTCTTTGGTCTTTTGGGTACTTCAGAAGACTCCAAAATGGCATTAGATTCATTTATTTCTGCATTGAATGATGGATCTAGGAGCTACTCATAAGATCCTAAATTAGACCAAAATGAGGCAGCTGGCCACCTGAATACCTCCCTAGATTCCACTGACTAAGAGGTTATAGGCTGTCCAGAGAGAGGCATCTAGGGCCTTCATATGAGGGTCTTGGGTATGGTGCAGGACCTACTGGAGATCTGTACTGGCATGTGGAAGAGAGGGAAAGCCTCCAAAGGCAGTGGATACCTGTGTGCAGGCAACTGAACCCCACTCCAGGTCTTCACTGTCTGTGGTGGGGTTCTTTGACACCCAGCTCATATGTCAACACTCACACTGAGAGCTTTTATATTCAGGCAAGACTCACTGCCAGAGCCTGATGGACAGCTGGCATTGCTATTCATTTGTATGAGAGCAAACCACATTACTGATACACAACCAGCTCTTAACAGTCCCTAGGATAATTGCCTTTGCTTTAAAGTGCTGGGGATTTTGCTTTCCTGTTATATATTTGAACAGCATAAATACTACATAGGAACCTAAATGAAAACAGACTGGAATGAAAGTTGGTTTTCTCCTTAAACATTCAAGCCCATAAAAATTTCCAGTACATAATAATAACTGTGTTACCTAAGTAACTGTTACAGTGACTAAAGTAAAGGGCTAATTGCTTGAAGTGCATTGCCTTTTTTAATATAACATAACTACAGAGTATATATTAGACATGTGAGATATATGCAGAAATAACAGGAATTTGAGAAACTCACTTCTGCTGCTGAAAAAAAAAAAAGCAGCAATCACTTTTAGAAAAAAATTGACTGCATAATAAATGAAGCTGAAAGAAGCTTCCTTTTCCATGATCTCACAATGAATGCTAATGGGCTTAAAAATCAGAGAACATTTATAACCTTAGAAATAATATGTACATAAAAAACCTTTCGACTGTTATTCATTCATTCATATGAAATCCAGTTGACCAAATAGAGGTATCTAACCCTGGAGCCAGCCAAATAGTATATACTTTACTGTCAGCTGAGAGAAACAAGCGCTTTCAGGGCACAGTTGATCTGAGCTACTTTAAAAATCTTTATTGGATTAAGATGCACTTGCATCCTTCAGTTCTTGTTTCTCACCATTGATTGCAGAAGAAGAGTTCATAGCTCAGATGTGGATGCTGACATCTTGTGAGATGAATTTCATTCCCAGACTCTGTCTTATGGACCTCAAGGTCTACAAACTTGGATAGACTGTGAAATTACTATCATACACCTTGATGGTATTTCTACTTTATTTTTTTTGGCAGCAAGCAGTCACCCTGTGCTAGGCATTGAACACGTATCAAAAATATGTGTTCCTGTCTTGAACACCTTAATGAGATCTTTCTTTCAGGTGTTCTTTTCTTCTGAAGTAGAAGATGCAGGGTTCCCAGCCATCGCTCATTGTCTCTGTATGATTTTCTAACCATCCATTTGCACTATGGGAATGGAGTGATCCAGAAAAATTAATCAACCTTTTCTGTAAATCGTGACCTTGATAATATCCATGTTAACGAAGTCTGAATTGGTAACCTGTTTGCCCCACAAGGGAAAGAGGAGAAACTTGACATAGTCTTCCCCTTGTCACTTATGCTCAGGCAATTCAGTTCAGATTACACCTCCAAGGGCAGAATAGTAGGGAAGCAATGCTGTCCAGGGTACAAGACTCCCAGGGACTTCATGAGGTACACAGCAATTTCACAAGTAGGGATGGGACTGGAAAACCATGGCTGTTTCTATCTGCAACCCATTTCTCCCAGTTTACAATGCCCACATCGTTGGGAAAGAAAAGAGGACAGCTCCTGTCTCAGTTCTACCCAGCTCCTTATTCCCAAACCAGCTAGAGTTCACCCAGGTAAAGACCTTTGTTGTTAGATGGAAAATGGTGAACTCAGCTCCTCTGCACCTGCAGAGAGAGGCCCAACTTCATCACACTTTTCATCAAGTCACCCCTTGCTTGGTAAAAATCAGTGTGGCAAAACTGAGTCCCTCAAAATCTCTTTTATCATTAAGTCAGCTGGATATAGACAGATAGGAGAGAGACTGATTGGAGAAAAAATACTGCCTATGAAATGTACAGAAGCTCACTCAGGAATATGACCAGCTGCAAATTGGTTTGGTAATGTCCTGGGACAAAACCCCCGGAATTCTCAAGCTGGTTATGGAAGCACTTTTAAAAAATCCTATTCCCCACAGGTTGTAATGCTGATTTATTTCTGTGCTAAAATGTGAAATAACATGGCTGGCAAACACTCTTTCAGAAATCTTGAAAATACTTAATGATATGTAGGGACATATTCTTCAATGTCATTTGTTCCTTAATGTCTCCCCATGGCAAAGGCACCATAATCACTTCAAGGCCACTCATCTCCATGTTAAAATACTCTCTTGCCTCTCTCAGCCATTCACTTTATCAGAAAGAAAGCAGAGATTAGAAGAGCATTATTGTAAGAAAGATGTGACCAAGATATTTCCGTGTCTTGTAGCTACCTAAAAATTTAACTCTGGCCTCTGGACCAAATGGCCAAGGCCACCCTCTCACTCCAGTGCATAAGCCATACTCAGCTGGTACTCGGTGGATGCTAAGGACACAAGCAAGTTGCTGTACTTTGCATACTGACAGGTGCCCACAAGCACTCTGGAAGCTCTCCAACAAATCCAGGTGAATTTACTGGATTTTCAGGAAGGGGTCCACTGCTGTATGTTGGCCACACAGCTGAGTTTAGACTCACACTTAATTTTTTTCCCCATTTGAAACACTACGCTGTCTGATGCTTAGAAAATCCAAATTTGCTTTTCATTTGTTCAGGTAGTCATGCTCTAAACCAGCCAGGAATGTTTTGTCATTTTTCATTATTAATAGTGACAAATAACACCATTAACAACACTAAGGTTCTCTTTAGAATTTATTGCACTTCTGAATGAAATGTTACCTGGGTTTGAGACCTTACTCTGCTAGCTGTTGACTTGCTGAAGCGTTTTCTAACAAAGCAAGCAATACTCACACTATAATCCAGGCTAATGACAAACTTCCAGAAAGAAGTCCAAGGCTCAGCCTTCATTTGCACAATTCACCATTTAATTTTAATGGATTAAGTTGCATAGTCAAGGGAAATGTGCACTGATAAGAACATACCTGTGAATGCTTCATTCTCACTGCACTGGTGGAAGTTGCCATAGTAACTTATCAGGATAAGTTAATCGAGCTTTGCCTGTTATCAGAAACCAGATGGAGCAAAGAATCCCAGCTATGGATCTTTAGGCAGCTGTTAAAAGTCAGATTGAAGTTCAGCTAGAGGTAAACAGGGAAAGAGTCTGTCAGACAGAAATCATAGGCATAATATGTTGGTATAAAGGAATTACCAAGGAAAACGGGGAGATGAGGCAGAGCAAGAAGTGTTTAAAATTTTTATTGCTAATATTTAAATGTTTTTATGGGTTAGAAAGTATGTTTATTTAAATAAGATTCTGATATTCCATATGGTTTGCTGCATTCCTTATGTGACTACCATATCATATTTGCTTAGTCAAAGCAGTTTTTCTTCTCTACTCAGTCTCACGGGGTCAGCCCAGCACAGGAAAATCAAATTGTCCAAATTCTCTTTTTTACGCCATCATTTATAACCTCCAGGAATGTACACTCAATTTCTTTCACACTTACGTGTCTACAGCCGGGTGATGATTTGTGAAGGAGAAGGACAACTTGATTTTCATGGGCCAGTGTGGGGATCCATGCTAGACTGGTAAAAAAACTTTTTTCATGGAGTATGACAAACACCAGGAAAGTGATGCAGAGAAAGGTGCTGGATTTTCCACTGAGGGTGACCCGGAGCACAGGGAGGAGGGCAAAGTACGGAAAGTCCTGAACACATTTCTTCATGTTGTGAATATGCAGACAGGGCGGTTTGAGGTGACCAGGAATTTCACTTCTGGGAATTGGCTGTATGCTTACGTGCAGGTTCAGGGAACATGAAAGTTCTTGAGGCCTTTGCTTGGGAACACAAGGTGTGTTCTTGTCTCCTTCTCAAGCAGTAAAGTTGTTACTTTTTCCTGTTTGTACAGTCTTTAATTTACCTGTAGGCTTTGGGTGTGTAAAGCTATGACAGTATGACCAGTGCCTAGTGCCCTACGCCTACTAGCCTATATGATAAGTGACAGCAGCACAGAACTGCAGCCTGGTAAAGATGTCCTACAGATTTGAGTGCAGATCACACCATACTGACTTCAGGCAGTCATTTGCTACTCTGCTCTGCAAATTCAGGGGAGGGAGGCCAAAATCATGAGCCTTGGGTAGCCCAATTATGAATATAGAAGAAAAGCCAAGAGGTGCTTTTCACCAATACAATCACTAGCCTTTAGCCTTTGAGGTGCATCATACAAGACACCTTGAGTTAACTTCGCTCTTCATCAGAAGTACTAATCCTGAAAGGATCCACAGGCATCAAATTAATTTGAATTCCAACAGGTTAATCAGAAAGCTCAAGGTTGGCCTGGTTTGGAAGGTACTAAGCATCCATCTAGTTTCCATGAAGAGCATTCATCTGCACATTTTTCTTTTGGTATTTTGCCAGGTTTTCCTAAGTAGGAAAATAAAATGAGATAAAATTGATAAAACCACCTTGAAAGGAAGTGTAAACATCGCAGAGAGTTGGCTTGCATAGTACATTTCTTAAAGGGCTGGAAGCCATCTGTGGCATAATGTGAGGCAAGTTATATATTCTGAAAATAACTGAATCCAAGAAGCATATCAACATAAAAGGCTGGTGGGTAAGCCAGTCCAGATAAAATAAAAAGTGACTTTACCTTTTCTCCCACACCTAACTGAATTCAAACATTTTCTGCATTTTAAAAATCATGGGACTTTTTTCTTATTTATTTTTATGGATACAATCCTTTTTAGGGTTCCTGACAAGATGAAAGATCTATTAAGCTAAAAACTGTACAAACACATAGCTTTTGCGCCAAGAACTTGATTCAGAAATTAATTCAGATCCTGACCACCCCAGCCCTTGGCCATTAAATCATATTTCCTTTGAAAAGCAGGCAGGAGATATGAATAAGGCAAATAATTCTTGTTTCTTATTTATCTAGGTTTGTTCAGGACTAGAAACAGAAATAAGCAAATAAATGAAGTACAGTAAGCTTCTGACCTATTCTGCTATCAGGTCAAAGCAGAACTGCAGCTGTATTTTACAGATTTCAAAGGTTCAGAAAAATGAAGTACTCCAGTTTTGGGGTGGTTCTGAACAGCATTCTGAAGTGCAGCTTAAAAAAAAAAAAAAAAAAAAAAAACCAAAACAACAAAAACAACCTGTAGGTGGGTATCTCCTTGTTTTGATGCCTAACAAACACTGAAGAAGCTGGAACACATCTGGAGGTCTGCATAGTCCAGGCAAGAGTCCTGGAGAATGTTACTCCCAGTTAGAGACAAACTTGCAGAAGGATTTCTCTGAGAGCAGTCTATGGATTGCTGTGGTTCTTTGCACCTTTCCAGTTCTTCTGTATTTCTGCTGTTTGGATAACAGCTTTCAGCTTGTCTGCTTGCATATTGTAAGCCAAATATTAAAGAATTTGTAGCTACAATGGTAAAGTTCTCCTGGATTTTAATGATGTACCCTGTATCCTTTTTTTTTTTTTTTTATGTAACTCTTGTGACACAGCTTTGCCTTCCTCTTGAACCTGCAGTGGATTTTTAACCTTTTGCTTTTTCCATCACAGGCTGTAGCTATGTATACAGTAGCAGAGATATAAATTCAGCTTCACGAGCAGTTGTACTGTAGAATAAAATAAGACAGGAAAAGCACCTGTAAGAAACAAAACTTGTTTAGATGTAAGTGCCTTTGATCAGCAAATGTAGCAAGGGCATGGGGAAAATAAATAGGCTTATCTTAAAATAGGGCATAGTTTAAAGTCATTCCCAGTGTGAAAGTATTCTCTTTGCACAGCTGAAACATAAATGATGTAGGATCAATGTTAGATTTTGGCTAGGATATTCTAAAAAGGAGCCTGTAGAAACTGTGCTAACTGATCACCACCAATGAGTTTACTTGCTGTATGTCTCAAGACAGAAAAATTGAAAGATCGTGTAAAACTAGGAGCAAGTTGATGAAGAAATTAAACTACAAAATGACAGGAAGAAGACAGTAAATATAACGACCAGCATTGGCTGGTTCAACTGGTTGTTTGAATTAAAATGATTATATATGCAGCCTCAGGAAATAAAAGCTCCCATTCTCTTCCACACAGTTTATAAAAGTCTTGCTCCAGTAATGAAAAATGGAAATGAGCCTCTCTAATGAATTACAGCAATTATCTCTCTGCGGGGCAAGGCAACTCTGAATCCTGTCATATTCCCCCAAGCAAAGCAGCACTGTGTGCTGTTATTCACCACACACCTCAAGAAATTCAACAACCTTTTCTTATTATTTCTTCCCTGAAGCATGAGGGTGCTCAGCTGCCAGCCCATGGCACTTCTGGATTTCACACTGTGAGTAGCCTTCAACTTCACTGGGGTGTGTTTGCACAGGGAGCTCTCTGTGTATGAGCAGCAGGTTGACAGAGAATTAGATTGATTTCTTACACTGTTACAAGGCAGTAATTTATCCATAGATTATTAATCTAGTTAAAACAAAATCCTAGGTTTTTCTCACTTATGGACTCTAGCTGATTTGTGAGAAAAGAAACTGGTGCAAATCATATTTTAAACTAAAACATTCCTTTTCTATGCCACCTGTCATGGAATGTAAGAAAAGTAATGCTAGTGTTTCCTTGTTAGCAGGACTTTACCTAGATTTCCTGGCTGTTGTTATAGAGATGGCATAAGTGACATGTCAAGGTGAAAGGACTAGTACTAAAATTAAGTCCATCTGGAATCATTCCTCTACAGATAGGAAAGCTGTGAGTGCTTCAATTTACCATACATATACATTTTCTCACATACGAAATATTTGCATTCAAACTGGCTCAAATGCATTTTCATTCAAAACCATTATCTAAAAATCAATTAATTTTCCCATTAAATTATACTTGGACTGAGCCGAAAGTGAATGAGTGTGGGTAAATAGCATTCATTGCAGGTCAAAAAGCCTGCTATCTCTTGGACATTTTTCTAAAGAAAAAGCATATTTAATGTGTCCCCTTCTGCAAAATTAAGTTGATGTCTACTTATATTAATGAAAACTGAAATATGTTGTCTGGGAGATCACTGTTGAGGGATTAATATGAGCTCTTCATTTGTGACATACCACAGCTATGCTGGAGCAATATTTTTAGGCAAGATGTTATGTTAAACCAAAAGCATTTGGAGCATCGGGGATGTCTTTATCTGAATGTTTTCATGTGATAAAAGTATAGATTTATTTGTATCACATAGGTATATCCCATATACATATAGCTGAGTTTTTTTGGACTTGCAGACTGAAAACTTCACAGTGTAAACAGAGATGTTTTGAGGACCTAGGAAAGAAAATTTCGAGCATCCCATGTCTGTAGCTCCGTTCAACAGAGAACAACCTCTACAATTAACTGATTAAAATGGACAGAGCCTGTTTTCTCTTTCTTTTGGCAGTGATAAACTCTTTGCATCATGAACAGCTCTAGCCATAAATCTCACTTAAGGCCAAAACTGTGCATCATCTCATTGTCAGTATTCAGCTACACCACCTGCACTTGTGGGCTCCGAGCTCAAATCCCAGGTTTCATAGTCACTCATAAAAATTGCATCAGGAGCTTTTGTCTCAACACACCAGGATGACCCTGATTTCTGAAGGCAAGGCAGGCATCATCCTTCAGGGCGCATGTTCCCAAGTGGTGGCTGGGGGAGCTGCCCTCCGGGAACCACGGTGCGCCTGTGGCCACCAGCTAATCAAGGTGCTTGTAACTGCCAGAGAGCAAAAAAACAACAAGCAGAACAGCTGTCTGCCTCGGGAGTTTGCACAGTTCATTGTACAGTAAAACAGTGAGAGCTCAGAAGAAAGAATGAGACTGGCTAATTTCCAGTTAATTTCCATGATACTTCATTGAAATGAAAATATGCCTAAAAGCTGCACAGTGTAGAAGAGGGGCAGACCCCTGAGGCTTTCATCTAAGGAAAGCAGAGTCCTTCTAGGACAAGACTTCATCCTGCAGCCACTGTTTTATCCCTGTGAGTCTACTTGTTATTACTGCCCACAAGTAACCTACTGGCAAGTTGCCATCTCTTTCAGGGTCTCTTCTTTTGTTCCCTCTCCTTATGCAAAGTTTTTAATGGTTTCTGACTGCACAAGGAGATATCGCTGATCTTTTCCCTCCAGTTTTGAACTTTACAATTAAAAACGTTGTCATGGGTCAGCTCTCTGCTCTGCAGTAACACAGACTAAAAACTCAGAAGCCAGGTCTGAGCAAGCTGGTGTACATCTGCCACCCAGCACTGTGCCGCACCATGGGAAGCTGTCAACTTGGGTCCTAGAGGCAATAAAGATATTTTAGCACCTTTCTGCACCTCTTGACCTGTCTCTTCGCATGACTAACTGGTTCAGGTGACATGGCACTGCCATCCAGCCCCCAGGTCTGTGATGAGCTTGGCTGGGGTTATCTCGAGGATCTCTGACTACCATGATGTAGCTGTGCCCCTTGACTATCTTCTTCCCCATTCATTCCTCTCCAAATAGCACAGGGCTTTCTGTGTCGATTCTTTCTCAGGTTATCACTTCTGTCTCTCTTAGAGGGACATATTTCATGCTGTTGAGGTTGTCTGTTAGCCGGCAGTTCTGCACCCAAATCTGTATTGTTCAGGGCCTGGTTTTGATGTGTAAGTTTGATATGTAAATTACAAATCAACTTGCATAATTTCATCATCTTAAAACCTAAAGATGAGCCCAAGCTGGACATCTAGGTTCCCTGGAAAGTCAGCACAGCTGTGCAGTCCATGTACTATCCCAGGATAGGTTGATCTGGCCTCTAGAAATTACTACAGTGGGAATCCAGTCAACTAAGCTAGCCTAAGTTTTGACTTCGGTGGGATGAATGCCGATTGTAGTGAACAGCAATAGTATGCAGCAGGAAGTATTGGTTCTTTAAATGCCTTAGGCCTCTAAACAGTGCCTTTAGAAGTAGCATGGCTGTGGCTATGTTGCTATCTTAATCACGGCTGGGACTCCAGTGGCGCTGCAGCCAGATGCCTCCGCTTGCCATGGTGTGGGCATCACCAACAGGCTGGCTCTTTCCACAGTCTGAGACAGGATCACACAGCTGCTGACTCAGGAAAAGCCCTGTAGAAATGTAATGAGCTGAGAACTTGGAGCAATCGTGGTGTTAAGTCTCTTATCTTCCCAAGCTTGGTGGCCTTGTGAAAACTGGTTTTGGGCATAGTGCCTGGCCTATAATAATTCCCAAACCATGACAGAAAATTGGTCTGGGGAGCTGGCCCAAGCCAAAACTGTTCCCAGGACTGTTCTCACAGTTTAGCTGTATGGACAATCAACCTCCAGTGTGTCCAGGAGTATTCTTAACTTATTAAAGAAAACACTAATAGGTTAGGCCACAGAATGTAAGTGCAGTGAAGGGTGATGTTGGAGCCCTCACACTTTTAGTGATGCTTTTTTTGTCCTGTGTTTCTTTTTCTTAAAAAAAAAAAAAAAAAAAAGACCAAACAGACAAGTGAAACAAACAAACAAACAAACAAAAAAAAAAAAAAACAAAAAAAAAACATCTATAGATGAAGGCAGTATCCGTGGATCTTAGCCCACAGCTGCAGTGAAATGGGGAGAGAGCAGGAATGATCTCTCTAGTGTGAGTAGTGTAGGATTCACTAGAAAATAAAATTGCAGAGGGACAGATATCTGGTGATTTAAAAAAAAATAAATTTAGCCCAGTGATATAAAAGTACTGGAGAGCATATAATAGGTCATCAGATAAAGAGTGAGAAAAGTAAATGTAGTGGGAGCTTGAGAAAATACTACAGAATTTTCTCTCAAGCCAAGGTAGACAACTAAGAGTTTTGACTGATAAAATAAAAAATAAAATTAAATTATTTCTGAATATATGGCTCAATTATGTAATTCAAAATATATTGACATGGACAAGAAACTAAAATTACAATATTAAGCAACCCAAAATGGTTATTGACAGAGGCTGATTTGACATTAAAATATATACTAGAAATTACTGCACCACTAAACGTCACTTGACAAAAAGAAGTACAGCAACAGTGTGATGCCATTTAAGCAACAGAGTTACTTAAACAGTCAGAATCTCTATATAGAACTTACGGTTCAGGGACAACATTGTAGCAAATGCAAAAATCTTGTGCAGGTCACTACAGAAAAAAACAAAAAACAGAAAAAAAAAAAAAAAAAAAAACAAAAAAACGAAAACCACAAGAATGATGCCGGGAAGGCAACAGTTTACAGATGACAACACAGAACATGTCAGCCTGCTATTGTTTTTCTCAGAAATAATCAATCAGTTTTGTAAGATAGCTTAGTAAAACATTCCTGGTATTTGAAGTGACAATACTCAGCATCCTGCTTTAAAATCTTCCTCTATATAAAACATGGAGAAAACCCATATCTAAAACATTAAGAATAGAGACAGATTTTTAAAGATATGTAGACATTTCCTGTCCTTTAATTTCAAAAAGAAGTATCTGGCCTTACTAGCTGGCTGACTGACCTCAGCAAAGAGGGATTCACCATCACAACAGTATGTTTCCACGCAGCTGTAGTCCTCTATACAACCATATCTTCCTGTGGGATTCTGTGCATACCAGTGATAGGTCTTGCAGTGGTCAGTGTTTTCACTGGTAGAATTCAGTATGAGTTTTGCAGGTAGCACAGACTGGTCACATAATATTTTACAGAATAGGACAGCCCAAAAGAGTGATCTAAGTCACTTATGATTTTAGTCCATTTACACAAAACATGTTTTGATAGAGCCAGATATGAGGTCATGTTTCTGGGAACAATGATTATCTGCCAGACCTAAAAAATGTGAGACTATTTTGCAAAGGAAAGACTTAAGAGAACCGAGGACATATCAGTAAAAGGCAAGGTAGAAACTTTCAGCTGCTGCAACAAAAACGGTTATCCATTACACATGCAATGGGGCAGAGTAACTAAGGATTTATGTCTTTGTCTGAATATGGAACTGATGGGTCTACTTATATCATTGAATAAGAAAGGGCTGAGATGTGATCAAAGACTGCACAACTCATCACCCACACTGCTTATGTGTTAAGTTATTCACCATCACAGTTTTGGTCCACACTGGTAAATGCCCTCCAAGACATGAGCATAGTTTGAAGGATATCTGGAACCATTCCCAAAAGCCAGCAGTTTGGACACAAAGTCAACCCACTTTTGATCTCCCAATCCAGCATATTTCTTCAACACTATCTTAGCATCTGCTATCTGCTGTCCCAGTATTACCCTCAGAATACTTCACCCAAATACCTGTCACACCTCAGGGTATGTAACACATGGGCCACGGGAAACCTTGGGCCAAGTGTTGTGTAGAATAGATGCAGGGAGTTTCTGTCCCTTGGCATCAGGGCAAAACTCCTGAGATCATTTCAAGAAAGAGGCATGAGTTTTTTAAATGAAGACTTTAACAAGGATGGTGAAAAGTCAGAACAGTATGAGCCACATGTAAAGGCTAGAAAAATGCCTTACAATGGAAGACTTACAACTTATCCTCTTAGGTTATCGGAAAAGATCAAGAAGTGACTTACTTGGTGGCTGTGTGTATGTGCCTCCAAATGGAAAAAGTCCAAGTACTAAAAAACTTAATTTAAACCACAAATAGTAAGTGCCTATGGTTGGATAGTGAAGTTAGAAATATGTACCTTTCAAGTAAGGGATTGGCTTTAACAGTGAGGATGCCTAACCACATGAGCAGACTCCAGAAGGAAATAGTGGATTCTCCCTCTGTAATTTTCTGGTCATTTTCCATCTTTAGTAAAATTCAAGGGCAAAATCCTTTTGCAAGTGGTTAAGTCTGTTCTGTCTGCCTGTAACATCAACAAATCCAGGGCTGATAATTCAGAAGATAAAGAGTTAACTGGGAACACTCTTTCCAGAAGAATGGATAAAACTTGACATAGATCTTGATAAAAGTTTCACTGCTTTTATATTAGTACAACAGATACCAAAGCAACGTGTAATGTGTTCTTGGCATAGCACACAGTTTAGTAAGCAGTGAAGCACTGGCTACACTCCATGCTTACTCCATTTTCCAAATGAATTCAATAGGTCACTCCAGATAAAGTGCATTACAGTAATCCAGTTCTGAGTAGACAAAGGTATGTGGCAAGGTTTTATTGAAGAAGTTGTGTTTTCCTTCTCAGACACAGATGGAAATATTATTGGGGGCTATAATTGCAAGCTAGGCATGCAGGAGATTCTTAAGATCTTATAACACACCTGAATGGCCACCTGCCACCTCCCCAGGTGCAGTTTTGATGCTGACATAATATTTGATAGCGTTCACACCTGCTCTTCCCAATTCACCCAAGTTGTCTCAGGTGATCTGTAATACATCTGCAGACAGCTAATCATCTTCCAGCTGTCTCACTCACGGGGGTACTCAGTTACTTGGCTCATTGTACCAGCTGGAACCAATGGGACAGATATATAAAGTTTCATCAACGTGCTGTGTGCAACCACCCCCCCACGCCATCCCAGTTCCATTTTGAGCGATCTCAGTTGTTTCTTTAATGTGCCTGTAATGCAATTCATTCAGAGCTGGAAATAATCCCCAAGCTAGAAATAAAGTGCTTGACTTTCATATTTCAAGAGAGGGCTGCTAACTAGGTAAAAATCTCACGCCATTTTATTTATATAGAAAGAAAATTTGATTTTGAAACCAAAGCTGATTTTGAAACCACTGAGAAGCAATAACCACAGAACTTTATGATGTCATTGTTAAGGAGATGTTTTTCAGGCTTTATTTATGACCGAATTTTATACAAACCACCTTCAGTGTTGTGGGTATACAGGAATACCAACTAAGTGCAGGGAAATCAGATGCCATCTGAAAAAGTCATTTGCTCTGTGATCACCACAGGCTGGTTCCAGCAGAGGACTCAGGTACTTGCAAGTTATGTCACACAACACCAAACTTTCAAGCAGCTGGATCCCAGTGTTGAATCCAAAATATTGAGGCAAATGGATTGGCATAGGAAGCCAAAAAAATGCAGAAGTATGATTTAAAACACGTGTGCTGAGTAGGTGGTGAAAGTGCACTGACAGGTAACAGAAAATTTAAGCAGTGGAGATCCAAGCCTGCCTTACTTTTGTAGCCAAGTTACCTGCTGAGGGCAGTAATATACATTAGGGCTCACTATTTCTGCTCCAAATACAAGTGCCACCTTGCCATAGTGACCACACACATCAGTATATAAAAATATGCTAACAACAGTTCAAGCACTGCCTTGCAGAGTGAAAGACATACCCACTATGCCCACGTTTCTAGTTGGCTAGGTTTAGGTGGCTCCATCTTCCACAGAGAGGATTTTAAGGTGGCCCTTGAGATACACCTGACTTTGATTTGTGTACTGCAACCACGACACCTCAGTCCAGCTCACTGACACACCTTCTGGGGCCAGGCAGTTTGTAATGCTACACTGGAAACAGCAATGCAGCCACACTGGTTCTCATCCAGATGACCATGGAAGTTCTTCCTGGGGTGACTATGCCTCTTTTTAAGCAAGCCTTGAATTATTTCTGAATAGCAGCACTAAACAATAGAAGTACCTTGCTGAAGATTACTCTCCCTCACACCCCAACTCCAGGCCCAGGACCCGCTTTCCATTCATCCATTAGCAGCAAAAAGGATGTAAGTGCAGGACACACAGCCCTGCAGAGCAGTTGTACTGTATCTCACAGCTTATTTTGGCTATCAGCAGTCTCCTGTCACACATACCCCACGCAAAGCCAGCTTTTCTCTATGTAAGATCTAAAACAGGTAACAGAGAACCTCTGGGCAATGAGGTAAATTTCTCCCAGGTGCAGCATGTTGTACCACCTCAGAAACATGCAGAGCCTTCTTTTGATTTTTAAAGGCTTTACTTTTGAAGTTATTTTGTTTATTTGGAGCCTGAAAGGTAGACATCTCCAGACACTTCTCTTCTGGCAATGCTTAAAATCCCTTGTCCCAGGAGGGAGAACAAGCCATCCCCCTCAACTCCACTCAGAGCAATGTTCAAAAGTTTTATTTATATATACATCAGCTTAAATCTCAGCTTCAAGTGGTATGACCTAGCTGCAAAACCTGCCAACTCCCAGATGGTTTTTGTCTCCTGCTGTAAACTTATCTCTCAGAAGACTACCCTGGGTCAGGGGATGCCAGTGATTACCCATATTTCTTTCCCACATTCAAAGCAATCATTTTAAAGCTACACGGTCTTTCTCACAAGCCCTTGTCTGGGTCTTGTCTAGGTCATCTATTATTACTCAGTGTGAAAACTGCAGAGTCTTGCTAGATTGACTATAAAATATCTTCAGGTTGCTGCAGGTTTTTGATTTGTTGCACAGTACTAGATGAAAATCCTTTCAGCTAAATATGAATGAAGACTTGGGGTTTATATAGTGGCCATCCAAGAAGAGAAGGTCGTCATAACTCTACCCTCGAAAAGAAAATGAGGGCTAAAGGAGTGTAATTAAGAAATTTTTTTGCAAGTAGTAGGACAGCATTTAGTATATTCTGTACTTGAACAGTTTAGGGTAGTGATGGCAACCACTGACACTCAAGCTGAGTTTGCCGCTGACAGGTATTTGGGCTGGTCCCAGCAGTAATGAGCCCAGATGCTTTTTAAAAATATATTTGTCACCAGGTGACAAAAAAAGTGCTTTAAGAGAAAGGGAATGGCTAACAAGTCTTTATCTTTGCAAAACCTGAGATGGCGGTGTTCTTTCTGAGGATCTATCATCAGAACCAAACACAACAATGCTTAGTGACTATATTGTGAAAAACACCAAGCAAGATATGAAGATCCATCACATTGGTAACATGCATAGGTAACTAGGGCAAAGAGACTCCTTCCCAGTCCAGCTGGCAGCATGTTTCAGAAGAGGCAGGAGGACCCCTGTCCAGCTGCAGTCCAACTGCCCCCATGCAGAGAGAACAGAGGGATTCTGAAGGCTCCTGCCTGAGTTGCTCCTCAGGACCCATGGCATCCAGGCTTCTGCATGGGCAAACAGATTTCTTCTACCACAGAGATTTTTCTCCAGTTCTTTACCCCCCCACCTTGTCCCAACACTCTTCTTACACATCCAATCTCGGATACATCACGTAAGAATAAATATTGCAGATTTGGGCTGGATTTATTTTTTCATAGCTCCTGACACCAGCTGTGTTTGCTGTACAAACTGATGGCCAAAACCACCACCCTGCTGAGCTATCTCTACTCAGCAACTCCCCCACAGGGCTTCACTTCCCTTAGAAGGGGACCATTAGCAACAGGATTTTCATATAAGCTTCGCAACAAAAGAGAAATTTCCTTTGAATTTCTTAACAAAAATAAAACAGCTACAAACTCTGAACCCTTCTAACAATGACAGTCTCATCCTGCCAATTAATGCAGGATATGGCAGATATTAAGGTGTATTTGGCTTGGTTTGACTGCCAATATGTTTCTAAACACATGAGCTGCAGCTCTGTTTCTGCCCCTAAATACCTCAGTTGTCACTAAAGCATTAACACAATATTGTCTAGCCTAGTCAGAAGCCTGCAGACCCACTAACAGTTCTCAGGGAGTTGTCTCCCAACTCTGCAAGAAGTGCTGCCACCCAGCCTCTTTGCTCTTCCAAGACTTCCAAAAAATAGCTTACACAGAGCATAGAAAATTGTCAACTTTTCATCTTTGTAAAGCACCTGGGTGGCATAATTCTCCATAAGGTATTACCCACACATATTAAAATCCTTTCATTCATGGATCTAGTTAAAAAACAGAGAATAAATTAGGTTTGTTTTTATTTTCGGATTTAATTTCTAGGGTGACAAAAGACATGATGATTATTATAGTAGTAGTAGTAGTATTTCCACATCAAAGAAAACGAAAACGTGGTATAACTCCATGTGAGTCACATAAAGCCTGTACGCAGTCCTTCCATACCATATTTTTTACCATCGGAGTGCCTACATAGAGATATAGGAAGTATAAATACCACTCAAACATTATAATCTTCTAGAAAGAAATCAAGTAATTGGACTGCTTTGGAAATAAATATAACTTGTTAGTGCATTTTCAAGTTTCTATTTCAAATTACCAATTGCTCATGGCTAAATGTAAATTCATTAAGTACGACAAATTAACAGAGTTCAGTGATAAACAGCCTTAGGAGATCAGTGAACAAAATTATTGCAATCACATACAAAGCTGTTGGCAAGATCTTCATGCCAAACAGCTCTGAATGTCTTCAACACTAATTTGTCACCTATGTAGACTAGATAACAGTGACAATATCTTCCTGGTTACAGTATTCAGACATCATCAGAAGTGTAGGGGACAACAAAGAGACAACCTTGACAACAGCAAATCTTTTCAGAGAGAAGTCAGACAGTTCTTACTGCATGTTAAAATCTATGCCTCATTTTTAGGAGGATTCCATGTCTATGAGAAAAATTAAGTCAGGTAGCGAATGATCATGCTGGTGACAGAAAACTTTTTCTTCCCTTTGACTCTCACGCATTAACACAAAAATGTCAGGAAATGCAAGAGATAGATGGTCTTTAATGGTTATCCAGCTCTCTGGCATTTAAAACATGCGTACTGGACCTACTTTTTGTCAGAATCCCTCTAGAAATTTGTCACAAAAATTTGTCAAAAAATTTCTGAGATACAGCTTTCATTCCCTGCACT
Source organism: Tyto alba (assembly GCF_018691265.1). Lineage (NCBI taxonomy): Eukaryota > Metazoa > Chordata > Aves > Strigiformes > Tytonidae > Tyto > Tyto alba. The sequence goes on from NW_024881321.1 coordinate 27,446,280, forward strand.
TTCACTCCATAGTAAGTATGCTTACATCAAATGTTAGCATGCAGTATCAAGTAATACCTATTCCTTTAATTCTCCTATGCCTTTTTTTAGGTTTCTCACATGGAGAGTGTGGTCTTTTCTCTAAAAGGATATCACTGAAATATATCTTTCCTATTTGCCTCTGTTACCCTCTTCCGGTCCAATTTCCTTCTCCTCAGGAAGAAGGAAGAGTGGAGGCCATTTTACATTTCAGGCACTAAGTACTTTGATTCACTATTTAAGTTTCAGATTGGTCACTAAGTAATTCTTCTGCTAGGTCTAGGAGTTTGGAGCTCTTGTCCTCAAAGGTGCATGTTTTCAGGTAGATGTAATGCTTTTGGTATTGTTTGTGCATCTGCACTTGTGTCTGTTGGTGTTTGTGGCCCACCTATATTTCACAAGACTTTTCATTGTTTTAGCATTTAAAAGGGTCCATATAAGGAGCATTAGCAAACAATAAACAGACTCTTTCAAACCTTCTTCCACAGTAAATGAAAAGTGTGTAAATCTCTAGAAGGCATCAGAGCAAAACTTAATCCCTGGACACTATGCATATATTAACCTCTACAAAGACTTTGATCAAATCCTTAAATGTCACCAGCCTTATTCTGTTTCTTCTGGGTCATTTAACATCACACACAACATAAGCATTGACCTTTATTGTTTGCAGGCATGCCTGAGGATACATTATCCAGACACAGACCAGAGATGCCAGTCTCTGTTCCTTAAAAGATCTAAATAACTCACAGTGGATGGAAAGCAGGATTTCATACTCATAGAATAATTTAGATTAGAAGGAACTTCTGAAGGTGACCTGGTCCACCACCCACCTCCCCCTTTATATCCCCATTCAGTTCAAAGCAGGGACAACTTCAAAGACAGGTCTATCTTCAAGTTAGATCAGGTTGCTCAGGGTCTTGCCTCAGTCAGTCAAGTTTTTAATATCTCCAAAGATAGAAATACCACAAACTGTCTCAACAGTCTATTCTAGTATTCAGCCACCTTCATTGTGCAAAAAATTTTCGTAACGTCCAATTGGATTTTCCCATATTTCTTCTTGTGTCTACTGTCTCTCATTCTTAGGCTGTGGATCTTCAAGAAGAGTCTGGCTCCATCTTCTTTGTAACCTCCCATTAGGTAGCTGAAGGCAGCAATAAGATCCTCTCTTTGCTTTCTCTTCAGTCTGAACAATACAGCTCTCTTTTTCTCATACGCCATATGCTCCAACCCCCTGACTATTTTGCAGTTTGAAGTAGAGGTTTGTATAGGAACTCCCTTCTTCCTTCCTATGCCACTGAAAATAGCAGTCAATGAAGAGATTACTAGTAGGATAGAGAACCCATTTGGTTGGACATGTGAAGGACAACATGAATTCGCTGAGGGTCATTGTCCCACAGCAGCAGTCCAGTACCCAGCACAAGTAGCTTTCCCACCTCATCCATCATAATCAGCCCTTGTCTTAGCACTGGGCAGCATGGAAATAGCACATTCACAGACAAAAGCAAAAGCAAAAAACAATCCCCTTAGTTTTACACCAAAGCCAATGCTTTGATAACAGTGTATGTACTGTAAGGGCACTCTATCAGTGGTGCACATGCTGCCCACAGAGAATACCAGCCAGAAATCTCTACAAGCATTTTCTCCACAGATCATGAATGGGAGTTCTGAAGTCTGATTATTCTGTTCATTCTTCAGACGTGGGGATGTCTAGCCATGAACCCCTCAGTAGGCAGCACAAGCAAGATGTGTCAAATTTTGCTCAAGGGGGATCAGAGCCAGAAGGCCTTTTTAATGCACCTTCAGGCCAATTACTGTCTACTTCCCCAGTGGTTTCCACACTTCTGAAGGCTCTGAGGAAAACCAAATGGGACAGAAAAAACAATTCCTCTAGTGTGGAACTCAAAACCATCTTGCCCACAAAGTGCCTGACCCCTCAGTGGCTCCTGTGGTGCCCTAAAATATGCCTTCTCTGCTTCCAAATGGATATGCAGGGGAGCAAACTCCCATTCAAATTAATTGCTTCCTGCTTAAGACAAGAGGAACATGAAACCCACTTCACTCACCGCCGTTTGTACGTCACCGCTACTGGTGCTCTCTCCTGCCAAGCAGGCACTGCTGGGAAAGAGTCTCCAGTGAGTAAGTGCATGCACACCCCCACTTGCAGAGCAAAATGCATAGAGATAATGCACGTCGAAGACCTCCAATTACTGAACAGGTAAGTAACTTTCCTCTTAGCACACTGCATGATTGAGTCCTAATTGAGCATCGCATTCCTCCTGGATGCAAAAGCAAACCATTACGGACAAGTGAGTCAAAAAGCCAAAATAAAAATCAGTCAGATAGCTCAAGCATACCTGACAGAGCTATTTAAAGGATTCTGACCATTAGCTATCACTTCAGTGATATCACTTTTCATGCTGACATGAAAGGTGGCAGAGGAGCTATTTTCTCAGTCTCTTGCCTCTTCACAAAAGGAGACAAACATCAGGTACAAAATATTCAGAAAACTGTTAGCTGTCTTTGTCACCATCACATCTTCATCTGTCTCTAATTTTAGTGTTGGGTTTAGGGGTGGGGAGGGTACAAGTCTGAACAGCCAAATACTGTTTTGTAAAGATTTTCAAAGAATAGTCTGTATATGAAAAAAGATGTGTCCACATGTAGATGATTACACTGATATTTAATGTGTGGGCCCCATATAGATTTTGCTGATGTAACACAAAGACTTAGACCCAGATATTTAAATGTATGTATCCCATCTTTTCAATGTTTGGGTTTTATGATACAGTTGCCAGTGAGATTGTGATCAGCATCGGTTTTCTTCCTTTGTTGTTATCCAGAAAAGTGCTGTTTCTCAAACCAATGGTATCTAGTGTAGTTTCATAGTTTCATGCCTAGTTTTATGAGAAGTTAGAGAAGACAATTTGAGGCTGATTTTATTTAAAATTAAGCCATTTCTCAGTCTATCTTGTTATCTGAGTCTTCCTTTACACACACACACAAACACACACACACACAAAAAAAAAAAGTCTTCACAGTAATGCCATTCCTTTTAACTAAAAAGATGGCAAATACAAACAGCAAGTCTTAAAAGCAAATCAATCCTCTTATTTGGCTCTTGGCCGAAACTCCTCCTTTACTGAGGTCATGTGTTCTCTCTCCCAATTTATATTCTTTCTTTTCCTCTCAAACAATGAGGTATGGAAGTCTTCTGTTATGAAAAGTGTATGTTTATCCCTTCTGAAATTTAGCTCATCAGAACTGTTCAATAGAAACACCAAGGATACAAATTTGAATTACAGTTCTGAGCTATGTGTGCGTATCTCTTCATTAGAACATGGGCCAGTATCAATAGCAACCTTCCCACTGCTGTCAGTAAATTTTGGATTGGGTCTTTTAGACCTAGATGCAAAATGAATGGACGTACTGAGTGAGTCCAGAGCTGAATCCTGAGCCAGTCACTGCTGTTATGCTAGCATTTTAGATCATCACAGCTAAAATGCTAACATTTCAGATCTTGACTTTCTTGGCATGTTCAGTACTTTGCTCATCAGTACCAGGTAGCACCTGCACATATAGCCTGGATCATATATCTATGTAGGTTCAGCACAGCTATCACCTTGAACCACTGAGCAGAGCCCGTCTTCCAAAATGGACATCAAGCGTGACAGAGCTCATTATCACCGCATTCACCTGCACACGGAAAGTCTGGGTTTAATGCCTTTCCCTGGCTGGATAGATTCCAGCCTCCCATCTTTCTAGAAAGGGCCTTATCCATCACCTATAGTCCATCCTGGCACAAGAACATCCTCCCAGCTGAATTCAGCAGTGTGTAGGAAAGACACAGAAATGGCTTAGGGCAAAACACCACTGAGCCTGGCTGTGAAGTGCAGTGATTAGAAATCTCACAACCCTCCCAGTTAGTTAGTGTGTCACTGACTTCCCCTCATTTCAATTTGCCACTGTAGACTGGTTGTTGGTCTCTGTGCCAACAGCTGTGTTTGCACTTGATGTGAGAACTGATGGCTCGAGCACATGAGCAATCCTTAGGAGCCGATTACACATACTTCACTACCACCCCTCTTAGATGCAGTACGGAAGAAGATAGTACAGCAAGAGAATCAAATCTGAATGCTGAGTTTTACTGAAGAGTTTCAGAGGCAACATGAACCCCGAAACAGAGATTGTTCCTCTCTTTGAACTGGTGCCTCTTTCCCAGTCAGTCTCATTTCGGGGTACTTGGGCAGCTGTTCTTCTTCACTGAAGGTTTACTTCTTTTTCTTTCTTCCACATCCCTGGGTACAGAACCTTTCAATTCCACATGGCAAGTCCTCCTTTGACTGTCAACACAGCAGTCTTTTACTTTTTATCAGTGGAACACTGATTGTTTCTGTGTTGTAATTAAAGGATATTAAATCTTGCCTATAAGGTTTCTTATTTGTTTGGACTTGGAGAGAAGCTGAAATATGTTACTAAATTGTGAATGCATCATCAGCATTGTCTGTTCTATCAGAACTAATGATAGGTAGGAAAGATGCAGAAGTGTGGCATAAAAATTATATCATCCATTTTTGACAAATTGTAATTTTATGGTACTTGGCATTTTGGAATGCCTTCACTTTTCAGGAACACTAAGATGAGGTCATTTAGACTATTATTGATTCTGCCATTATGGCATCATTCATGTTTAAAGCATTTAACCCTCCATGAGGAGCTTTGAACTATAAATGGCTTTCTGTAATAAGGACAGCCTGCTGTTTTATAGCAATGGCACCAGATGTGTGGTCTCTTTCATGGCTGCCTCTATTGACGCAGTAACTTCTCTGATTCTCATGTTGCTTGGAACAGCAAGCATCTTGCTTGCTTGTTAAGATACAGCAAGAATCTTTTTAGTCTATATACTTGAAATCTTTTTAGCTAGGTTGGACTGTCTTTTCTGGAGTGATATTAGCTGAGTTTGGAATCAGTGAGCAAACTAACAAACTCTTGTCCCAGGTAAACAGGAGGTACAGAATAAGTACTAATACAAGACATGATGTTCCTTTACTAGAGTCCACAATTAGGCTAATAACACCATACTGAGCTTTTTCAGCAAGTGGCCTTGTTTTTCTGAGCAACCAGACTGTTCCAGTGATTTTGCAGGAAGCATCTGCTCATTATTCCAAAGAGCTAAGTAAGGACATGACAGACTAACTCGGATACCCTCTTAAAACAAACCTGGGTATAACATTCACAAATGAAACAGCATATAGAAAAGAAAATTTAGAGTCTAATATTAAGTCCAGTGAAGTCAATGGGAAAATTTCTGTTCATTTTGTTAGGTCTTAGGTGAGAGTCACAGGGCAGATTCAGTAGGTGTTCAGAGAGTAAAGTCACAGCTTTGAACTAGTTATGGTCTAAGAGTGAACCCCCAAAGCTCCCCAAAAATAATAAATGCATTCGGTTCACAAATATGTATTTTTTCCTACCACTAGCCCTTTCAATTTAAAATACACCAGCAATTACATTTTCATCCAAATTTGCCATAAGGAAGCATGATTTTTGTACCATTTACGATTTCCAACCCTCTGCAAACTCCACGGCTACCTGCAGATACAGCTGTCTTAAGTGTGACCATCTGTAGTCCATACCCAGCCAGCAGACCATCTCTTCTGAGTTACTGGAAGAGAAGCACCTCCCAGTTGCTGCTCATCAATGTCAGATAAGCATGAGATACGCAAGTTCAATTCTTCTTTGAACTACAAAGGGATGTTCTAGCATTTAGTATGCATTTAATTTTTTAGCTGTTGGGGCTCAGTGCACTTGCTTAGCTATGGTACCTTCTGCCACCTGAAATGAGGTAGATTATGTGAGGCATCTGCATGGGGCTACCATATGTGATGGGACACATGTCACAGCAGCGCTTGAGAATGATAGTAGGGATGCACCCTCCTGAAACAACAACTGAAAGCCAGGTAGCATTCTCCAGGGCATCTCCAACACAAATGACAGCCAGCATTTGGGCAACTGGACCATATCCATCAAGCTAGGCAAAGGAATTTCTGTATGTATTGGAAATGCCAACCTGGCCTATAAGGGTGCATTGATACCGCTAAAAAGGAAGACGGCTAGGATACGATCCTGGCATCTTGGGGCTGTACAAGGTAAACTGTGCCTTGTCCACATTGCTGAGGACTAGTTTCCACAGAAGCAAAGTGCCTGCATCCACAGACCACACCACTTGCTCTTGGATCTCCTGTGGGTTTCACACTGTGTTGCTGTAATCTTAGAAAATACTGTTTGTGTGTGTGCATTTCCAGTTCAAACAATCTGAAATGAGAGCTGTGCTTCAGCCCATCAGTGTGGTAGCATGAAACTGAGCATATATGTCATGCGCCCTTGAACCTGGCATGCAGGTATACGGCTGTGCAGAAGGCAAAGGCTGCAGGATGGCATTAGAGAGCTGCACAAGGCAGAGGGTATCACAAATATGCAATCTCACGTGCACTGCCTGCTGGGAGCAGTCCCTGGGATGAACTCTCCTCCAAGCCATGCCAGGGCATTGGGATGGAGAAAGCACTTGGGGTGGTCCGACATGGTGCCAGGGAACAAGTTAACAATTTAGCTCCGTGAACCATTTGAGGTCCCATGCCTCTGCCTTCTCATGCTTTTCTTTAGCAATGTAGATCTGCCTTCAGTGTCTAGTGGTTAGTATGATTGATGCTAGGTTTAAAAATGTAAGCCTCTACGAATATACTTATCTTTGTAACTTTTCAAATATAGGAGAAATATAAATCTGAGTGTGCTTGAAAATTTGATATTGTTTTGAGCTATGATGACTGTGTCCAGCTTGGACAAAAGGACTCGGATAAGCAATTCTGCTCATTCTTCCTGGAACTTGCATGCCACCTCCCTCAGCACACCCTACAAACCACCACGTTCAATAGCATCCCTGCCTAAGACATGTGAGATCAGTATATTGAGGTAACCTACAACCCATGGAGAGTAGATGGTCTGTAGATAATGTGCATGCTCCCAAAAATGAGAGTCAATGAGAATTAAGCACTTAATACTGGCTAAAATCTGCTCCTGTCTTAATACTGGCTAAAATCTGCTTCTGTCTACAATAAAGCTAAACCAAATGAGTACTGCAATGCACTACTACTTTAAGTTTCAGTGGCTTTCCTGTTGTGGGGAGTGAGAGGGCTTTGGGGAAGCAAATGATCAGGACATTGATTTAATATCAGTTCTGATTTAAGTTTCTTGCAACAAAGTGGGTTATACTGACTCACAGCCTCTGTGTGTTGTTATTTGGATTCTAGATAAACAAAACTGTGGTTCATTAAAAACACATTAGCACTTTTGGTTTTACTTCTCAGGAGTCCAAAGGAAGAGGGGGCAATATGCCTTACATTTGATGTTATTTTTTAAACATTGAAAATCACAGGTAATTTATACATGATGTATTTACATATCAGTTCAAAATACATTTCATTAATATTGCTGCTGGTAGAGGAGCCATGCTTTCATACAGCTTTGCTGTTCGTCAACAAGTCTGCTTTCTACAAATGGATACACGGATCATTCTGTGACTACTATACTGCAAGCTCCTGTCAGCAAACCTGAATTTTTGTGGCTTTCACAGTATCACTACTTTTGCATATGAAGCATCTCACCCACAAGTGTCTTCAGGACCTCAGTCTGCACTGTGAGTATTTTGCACATGTTATGAGGAAATATCTCCTGGAGTTTCCAAGTCCCCAAGTATGGATTACTGTTTTTTTTTTCAGTAGTACTTTTTCTTCACTGAGGTAAACACCTCAAAATCATACATCTGCTGAGAGAAAGTAGGTTAGCTTGCCATCCCTCAGGATGACAATCAGAGCTATCTGCTCCCAGTACTGTGTTGGCAAAATTCTGTTTGTGATGAAAATAAGGTTGGTCAGAGCTGTAATGCAGGCTACTGCTCACTGTGTTCGAGCAAGACCAGCTCTGGGTGTTTGGAGTCAAGTTAATGTGAGGAGGAGTCATTTCAGCACATTGTGAACTTAGACTGCACAAAATAATTTTGTTATTCATTGTATAGGGCTACACGTATCCATTGTGCATTTGTCAAAAGGAAATTTTAGATCTATTCCTGGAGTTATCAGGCATGTCTTTCTGTAATTGAATCTGGTTTCACTTTGCCTGTTGGGCTCACTTGACTTGTTCCTGTGCATTGCTTGCCGCCCTCCCCATTATTATAACCTCTTGTTTCTCTTTCTTGTAAAAATCCTCTGTAGAATTTTCATAAATCTGTGCTATCCTTAGGGGGATATTCAGTTCAGTCTATTTTTCTGGGGGTTTTTTTGGTGCTTTCTACCTACTGAATGCCTTTTGAATTTCAGAGAAAAATAAGATCCTAACACTGATACCTGCCTGTTGTCTGATTCTGAATGATAAATGAAATCATCTACAACTCTCCCTAGAATATAATCCAGCCTAGGCAGCACCACTGAATCTAACTTGTCAGGTCTTTAGAAACAAAAAAAAAAAAAAGTTTTCATTTGGCTTTGTTTTGCAATGAAGATACTTTTCAGAAACTTATTCCAAAGCAGCAATTGTGACAACCATGGTGTCATGGTGTTTTGGAGAATCAGTTAAGAGAAATATTACCAGTATTACATTGCTCTGAAATTCTTATTCCTCTGTTTTTTTATGAATACAGTGTGATCATCCAATGGACTGATATGAAAAGAGACACTTAAAAAAATTATTTGAGCACAAAGGTTTGTGTTGTTTCTGGAACAGTTTAAAAGTAGAATTTCAGTGCCTGTATCGTCAAGCCATGTTCAAGGACACTTTGATTTAAACTGTAACCAGTGCCCCAGTGTATAGTCACAGGGCTATTTCTGTTCTTTGGGGACCAAATCAGGCTGCCAGTGCACGTCCTTCATGGCAGAGTATCTGTCTAGAGAGAGGAAAGCAGATGTATGTATAAGGCTAAAAATCCCAAATATAGCCTCTAATAGGTGTGATAATTATTTTCAGGAAAAATTGGTAAGATGCAGTTTAAATCCATGGGGCACAGTGTTCCAATGAATGTGTAGTGTTTTTATTAGGGGACTCACAGGATTTATAGCTGCTCCAAAGAAGTACATCTGCTCTATGACTACAGGCAACATTAGTTCCTAGGGAAAGTTTCTTGAAACTTTTTTTAATATGCTTTAACCTCTTGCATGCTGACTTAACATATCTAAAAGTGAGTTGCTCTGCTTAGTGCTCACCAGCAAAGGTTAGAGACAGCTTCCAGCTGCTCCAGATGCCCAGGCTGCGGTAACTCCTCTGGCTTGAGTCCCAGCTCCAGACTGTCAAGGCTCCAGCACATGCCATCCAAAACCTGTGTAGTTTCTGGGAAAGGAAATCCAGGTATAAAGACTGGATGGGAATCACAGGTCTCTAGTAGGACCCGATTTAGATGACCAGGGGTTGCAGGACACATCATGGCATGCGGCAGCTGTTAAGTGTAGGGGGGTATTTGTCTATGTACCTACATAGAATGACCTTCTGGTCCTGAGAAATGGATACGCTGAAAGGATAGCCCAACAAAAGCCCATGTCTAAGTTGCACGCTTGCCTTAGCCCTATATTCACTCAGTGCTTTGACCCAACAAAGCTCCTGCCCCACAGCTGTGCTTACACTGGCAGGCTCAGAGCTTGGAGGTGCCACGGAAGAGTGTTAAATCACCGCCCACCTCTGCGTGCCTGCATGACTTCACCATCAGTCAGGTATTCAAACTCTTTCACATCTCGCAGCGACAGGGCAAGCACACGCAGGTGGCTGCGTGCAAACAGGAGGCAGCACCCGCTGGCTGAAGAGTAGTGGTGGAAGCTGTTCCTGCTCCCCAACTCTCATGCCCAGCCACGGTGCAGGGGACTGTCCCCCAGCCTCACAGGGCATGGGAGCCTGTCCTGTCTCACCCAGCGGTGCAAGCTCCCCTGCAAGCATTTACAGGTCAAAGCTGGACCTACCATAACCATGGGAGATGGTTAGCAAGCTGGACCACAACTTCAGCAGACCCCAACTGTGCAGGACAGACAGTGCCAATTCTAAGACAGCTGAGGAGAGATATTCTATTCTGCACAAAGGGGGAAGAAAAAGGGAGAGAGATAAAATAGAAATTAAAAAAAAAAAAAAAAAAAAGAAAACCCAATTAAATGAGAAGTAATGAATTTTTCATTGTATTTCACGGCAAGTTATTACTGCTGTGACAAAAGAAGTTGAACGCCCTCACCCCTTCCCATAGCAGCTGAATTCATATGACCAGTGCTGCATGACTGTTCCTCCTTGTAGGTGCCCATTTGTGGCTGACGATGTGAACTAGAGAGAGTGTAACTTCTTCCTTGATATTTAGGGCAGAGTAGTCAACAACTGTTAGTTCTGCTGGCAAACGACCGGTAGGTCAGGCCATTACTCAGAACTATCACAGGACAATGTTGCCATTCAGAGCGCTGACTAAAGGAGAGGAGGAATGCCAAATGAATGAGCAATCATCACAGTGTTTTGCTCAGGAGGGAAAACTCAGGATTCTATATTTCTCCTCCTTCTTGTTCTTCCTTGTGGCAATCTTTTTACACAACAGCAAGATGTTAACAATGCAGAACAAAAGGCATGCTAATAAGTATAATTTTCCTTTTTTTTTTTTTTTCTCTGAACACCATATTTGCTTAATGTTCTTCTTTCCACCGTAGGTAGGAATTAAGTAAGAAAAAATGCTGCTGGGCTATTTCTTCCCACAGGGATTTTAATTTTTTTCAAGCCACCCCTCTCTGAGCATTTGTACATTTGAGAGCAACTGTACATTTGCTCCCTTTCCTCCACAAACACCAGTTCCCCTCTAGGGACCTGCTGTTCTTGTACGCAAAGATGTAACAGCAGTGGATAGCCGCAGAACAGTCTGTCTGAAACCCATTCTCATCTCTTTTTTTTATCCCAAGCGTTATCTCACTCATTATAAAAGACTTCTGTTTCTCTTAACTTTTTTTTTTTTTTTTTTTTCAAAATTCCCTGTGTCTACTGTTATTGGCTTTGATGGACAGATGAAGGATGATAGCCTGAGACACATTTGACAGAGTAAGATTTTGGCCTGAATAAATTACTGTCAGGGATTTTTCAGGGAAGTACTGAAGTAAATTTGCAGGGTCTAAAAAATGTGTTATAAATTATGGCATAATCACTGCTGCTGAAAAATCTGATGTATAAAACAATTAACTGAGTTCATACTTTAGGTGAGTCCTCATAATTTTTCCTTACAGTTTTACTTCTCAAAATGTTCTGAGATGTTTGGAATAAAAGATTTTAGAAGGGGAATCTTCCCACTCCGTTGCCAAAAATCATATTTCTTTTCTGTCAACACTGTGTCTTTCCTCTCACAGGTAGTTCAGAGATGGCAGGCTTCGGTCTTTCCTCACATACCCATATCAACTCCTGGGGGGAGTAGTTATGACCCTTCCACCCTGTACCAATATCTTCCTGGTCCTTTCCTACTCCATGTCATCAATTCCCAGGTTTTTCAAATTATATTCTTGAAATGCTCCAATTAGGAGGATAAGAAATGAAAGAGTTTGTGAAGCTCAGGATCCTTATGGGATGCTCTGGAAAATATACTTCAGGCAGTGGCCTATATTTTATGCATTCAGTATCAGTGGTAGCTTTGACTTAGTGATGGTAATCTCTTCTGTCTGCTGAAGAGCTCCTGACTGGAAAATATCACTGCTTTTTTAACTAAAATAGACAGAAAATGTGAATGTTTCTATTATTATCTTTATCTCATTTGTGACACCACTCTTTGTGAGGCTGTATTTTTTCGAGTTTTTTTCTATGCTGTAAAGAAGTCTGGGTTTAGTTTTTATAGACAAAATTGCAAATTTTCTAGGTTTTTCACCCCATGTCTTGTGAAACTGCTTTTCTTAGAATCTGCCGTCTTCACTATTATGGTAAAACAAATCCAATTTTCCAGCCTTTGTGACTATTACTAAATCCCCGAAAACATGAATTCTAAAGCTTCTAGATTTTGGAGGCAAATAAAGTGCAGCAGTTGCTACTTTTATAATGTCATTATATTTATGATAGACTCATGACCGTGGGAACACAGCTTGGGATCACCGAATGCCTGGCATGGCCTTGCATGAATCCTTGCTGAAATGCAGCAGCCGGCTAAGGTGAAGAAGGCACTTTGAAAAAGAGGCAAATAAATAATCAGTGTCCAGCTGCCTCCATCCTGACGGTGCTGGCACAGAGGCTGGGCTGCTTTTAAATTGTCTACGTGCAAGGAGCAACCATTGATCTTCTGTCCAGCTACTTGCTTCCATCAAGAGGGGTAGCTGGCAGGATGCTGCCTGACAGTTGTAGGCAGCTCTGCAGCAGGTAACACTCAGTTATACCTGTTTGTGCTCACAGACAGCAGTGAAGGCTTTGAGGGAAGAAGGAGACAAGAATATTTTACTGTTCTTTGTGAAGTGACTCTCTAGCTATCCACTGCAGCTTGATTGCTTTGGGTCCTGTAGCTTCGCTTTCACCACCCGCCCTGCCCTCACAGCCCGCAGCAGAAGATGCAGAGCACCTTCCTCCCGCATCCCATTTGGGCCCCACATATCCCAGTGACAGCGTCCTTGTCACCCCAGAGCCACGCAGCCTGCCCTCCCTCTGTAGCCTCTGTGACACAGGGCCCTCTCGCATTAGCTCGAAGGGGAAGGGGCAAGCACAGTGAGACGGTTGGTGCCTGTTGCTGCTTGTGCCTGTGGCAGAAGGCTGGCCTCACGCCGCCGCACGCCCAGCACAAGCAGGGCAGCAGCCAGAGCTGCCTCCCCTTTCCCAGCCCACCAGGAGCAGCGGCCACAGCTTCACCTCCTCCAGCTATTCCCAGCTCTGTCTCTCTTGCCTTCCCATCCAGCCCTGGGTTGGCACTTGCCCTTCGGTCTTGGGAGACAAAATCAACTTTACATACACAGCTGCCTGACTCAGGCTTCTTCACTCAGCGGCGTCCAGAAGTGGTGTGTCCCCCCTCAGCAGTGCGGTGACACCAAGTGCCCAGACGCCAGCAGCACGCTCCCGCTGGCAGGGAGATGGATGGCAACCTACAAAGCCTGCCCAAGAGCCACAATAAATACTCGAGCAGTAACACCAAGTCTAGATGCATACTGTGTTTACCTACTTGATTTAAATACAGCTTGAACCGTGTTATATTGTCATGACTGTTAGGTGGACACATCTTTGGAGAAGCAGGGAGGCTTATTACCTAAAGCAGTACCCAAGGAAGAAAAATAGACTTTTCATTACAAAGAAGGTGCTAGAGATATAGGAGTAACACTGTGCTTATCCAATGCCTCCCTGATTGGTTTCAAGTCATTTTCTTTGCATGTAATTATTTTGATATATACATTCATATAAAATAGGGGTATTCCCTTCTGCCCTCCCTTTATCTGTTTGGAATGAAAATTCATTGGGACGGATACCTTCTCATTCAGATTCACACAGTATGCCTCAAGTGCTTGCTACTGTGCCCATTCTTATCCATACAAAAATTTTCCATCAGTGTTTGTTCTTTAAATTGTCCAGATTAGATTCCACAAATGGTCTTGCAGAATGTATTGAACTTATGGCAGAGGTGAGCAGCGCACCTTGAATTCATACTGCTCACCAAGTCACAAGGCTCAGGCTCCAGAGTCCAGATATACACATGTGCTAGCACTTCTGGCTTTAAAGTGAACCAAAACTAGAAGGGATCCATCTCCTGATTCAGGATTAGATTGAACACCAATCTTGCAAGAATATCTAAATTCATGACTTTCCACCCAGCCATAGCAAAAAACAGGAAACCTATTAGCCTCATTAGATTTTTGCTGCTTTAGGATAAAACCTGATGAGAACACCTCATTACTTCGCTGTACTTCAGACTGGACTTAAATTTTCTCCCTCTTTTAGAGTGATCCTTAAGCACTAGCGGTATCTGGTTCCATACCCAACTCCTGTGCCTCCTGCCTTACGTCTGCCAGAGCCCCTAGCAGCCCTGAAGAAGCTATGTGCAGTTGTTGTTAGGATCCAGTAACTGGGATACTTAACCCTATCATGAAAGGACAAGAGAGTGCAATTCCACATCAGCAAAGGTAACACACCCTCTCCTCAGTAGGAAGGCAATTGAAGTCATTAGTATATTGACTTAGTAGATTTACAGTACAAGGCTCTCTCTGACTCTGATTGTTTTCCTGATAAGCACTTTTCTTGCTGAGCTTATTTGCCTTGCCAGAAATGTTCTTTGATAAATCTGTCTCTGAAAATACTATTCGTTTCATTCTATTTTTTTTTCGCTTTTCATTTTGGACTTAGGTATTTTAACAAATTATATTTGCATGTGATATAACACCAATTTGTCGAATCTTCTCTCATGTCTGAAGCAACTCTAAAAATGAAATAGTGCATCTTCCTTAGAGAGTCCAGAAAGAAAATTTAGTAAAAAATAAATCAATCATAGAATACAAGACTGGAAGAGACCTCAAGGATCATCTAGTCCAACCTTTCTTGGCAAAAGCACAGTCTAGACAAAATGGCCCAGCACCCTGACCGGCCGAATCTTAAAAGCGTCCAATGTTGGGGAATCCATCACTTCCCTGGGGGGATTATTCCAGTGGCTGATTGTTCTCATTGTGAAAAATATTCCTCATGTTCAATCAGGATCTCCCTAGGAATAACTTGTACCCATTAACCCTCATCTTTTCCAAGAGACTCCTTGCAAAAAGGGAGACTCCATCTTCTTTGTTAGCTACCCTTTAAATACTGGAACATGGTGATGAGGTGTCCCCTAAACCTTCTCAAGGCTGAACAAACCCAGTTCTCTCAGCCTTTCCTCACACAGCAGGCTTCACAGTCCTTTGATCACCTTTGTGGCCCTTCTCCAGACCCTCTCCAGCCTACCTGCATCTTTTTTGTACAGCAGGGACCAAAACTGAACAGAGTATTCCAGGTGTGGCCTGACACGTACTGAGGAGAGAACTCCACATCACTGTGATCAGCACATGCCATGTCGTAAAGCCTCTTATGCTGGCTTTTAATTTTTTCCCGACTGTATATATTCACCACTGGTAATACTGCACATTTTGTATACTGGGATTAAAATAATCCAGAATGCAAATATCCAGGCCATTGAAATCAATACCTTCTTTCAGTTATACTGAATAACCGGCAACCAGAAGCACTCGGGGGGGGGGGGGGGGGGGGGGGGGGGAGCAACCTACCAAGCATTATTCCCAGATGAAATGAAAACGTAGTAGTGGAGGAAGCAGGAGTTGGCATCCTGTGCCAGCTAGTTTTGGGGTGTTGCAGTAAAACACTGTGGCAGGCTAGTATGTGAAGAAACGCATTTTACCATCTTTAACTTCTTCCTCTGCGCAACCGGCCTCGCCGGGGCTGAGCCCGTGGGGCCTCGCGTTCCCCCTCGGAGGGGATGAGAGGGCTGGAGCGCCAACATGGCCGCCGTGCCGGGCCGGGCCGGGCCGTGCCGGGCCGGGCCGGGCCGGGCCGGGCCACCCGGGATTCACCCACCCCCCCACACCCCGCAGCCACATCGCTCCGCTTTTCCCCGCTTTCCCTTCCCTTCTCAAAGCGGAGAGGAGGCCGACACCTGGTGACGAGCCTGGGCAACCGCAGGCGGTGAGGGGCGGAAAGCCTCGGCCCCCGCGCGGTGGCTGCGGAGGGAGGCCCGTCCTCCCGCCGCGCCGCCCCGGCGGCTGCGGCCCGGCGGGGCCTGGCACCCACGGCCGCCCGGGACGCCCGCGGAGGGAAGGCGGTGTGCGTGGGTGTCGCTCGTAGAGTGGGCGCACGGAGAAAGAGGGAGCAGGTTTCCAGTAACCTTAGGGTTTAAGGGGCTGAGAAAGGCGCTGTAGTCTGATTAACCAATTAGTTAATCACGTCATAGCGTGCGAACGCCTGGCGCGGAAGAGCAAGTGCTTTTACATCTGAACTCCCTCAAAAAAAGAGGTAGTTGGGCACTGAAAAATGGACAATGCCTTAAGATCCCAGAAGTCCATCAGGACTTTTTTTACATGACATGGAAGACACCTGAAATATTTTATGACTGTGTACAGTAATTTCAAAATCTTAAGGTGGATCCTTCATCAAAACCTTTAATTGCATACTCTAGCTTTACCTGTTTCTTTGCATTCTGTGTTTTCAGCCACCTGAGCACAGCACATCTGTCTATCTACTCTGGGTAAACAGCTGCATGTAGTTGGTTGCTGCTCGTGGTTGAGGGAGAGGTAGGTCAGAAGCCCAGAAGTTGCTGACAGGGTAGCCATCATCTTTTTGCTGAATCTTGAGTTATTTCAGGGCATTGAGAGTCCACTGGAGAACTTGTTCAGTTTGGAAGGCAATGGAGCTATGTCAAGAAGTAACCACTAGAAGAAATGAGGTTAAATGTAAGGCTACTCCAAGTATGAAGTACAATTATCCTTCTTGCTCTTTTATGATCCCAGCTCTTGCTGCGCTTAGAAATCATATGCTTCTCACAGCTGTTGGGAGACTTGAACTACTTGTTTCTTATAACACATGGAGCTCCCTGTAAACCGTTGAGTTTTAAGAGAAGACACAGCCACTTCACAGCTGGTGCCACATGAACATTTCCAGGACAAATTAAAGTCTGCATAAGCTTGAAATACTCTATCAGTAATTGTTTATATTAGTTATTAAGATTTTTTTCTTGGAGAGATGAAGGACTGTTCTCAAAGAAGCAGTGCTTAATGGCTAAGCCTTACCACAGAAAAGCCCCTGGCATTTTATCTTTAACATTCCAGCATATTTCTGGTGCTACTTTTATACTTATCTGCAATAAAAAGCTGATTCCTCAGAGTGCTTGGGTTTGCTTGAATGAGATTTATAGACCAGCTTTTTAGCACTGCTCCCAGGTATTACAGGAAAGGTGAAAGCTGCTTCAAGTTCCTACAGATTTCCAATCCAGGGCACTGACATTTCCAGTAGCTTCCACTTTCCAAAAGCAATGTTTTTATTTACTGGGGAGCCAAGTGCAGTGAACTTGGCCTGACATACCTACTTAAGGAGGTGGACTGGTTGTGCAAATCAAGCCAAGAGCAAGGGCAAGGGTGAATGGGCACATTTATGGAAAGAAGTTTAGCCCAGGTTGCTCCACCATTTGACAGACTCATCCCTTTCCGAACTCCCCAGCCAAAATGAATGTTGAATGTGGGAAGAGTTTGGCATCAGGCTTTAGCTGCCTGTAGGCAATGATGTCAGTGGTTTTATTTAAAAAAAAGTCTCCATTTGATGATGAGAGGCTCTCTGCAGTGCTGCCGAGACTGATGGAGGTAGGGTCTCCAGGTGAGGGTTAAGACACAAAAAAGATAGCAGTGCCATAGGCACATACTTGCTTTGCTTGTATTATTTTTGAGCATGGGGCTGTCGATTCTGAACAGTGACAGTCTAGCCCCTTACACAGGCAATGGCATCTGCCTCTGGAGCCAGCTAAACTGTGATGTGGCACAAGCATTGCCAGGCCACAGATGGCAAGGAGACTTCTGCAAGCACATGTCAGCGTTCATGCAGAATGCTATAAATTGTTTTCCTTAAAAAAAAACATGCAATAGGCAACCTGGGTTGCTTTAAAGTGCCTGTTTCAAATCAAAGCTGAATGAAACAAAATGCAACTAGGTCATCCAAGACAGCACACCAGGTAGCCACATATCACTCACAACCTATGGGAGACTTACCCAGGTCACTGCAGGCATCTCAAATGGCACTAGAAACTTAAGTGAGTCAGTGCCAGGTTGCTGTGGACTGTACTGTGAATGTGGATACGTAAGTGTAGGACTGTTAGTATGGGAGCTGAATCCACCCTTACTCTGTATAGTTATATATCCATTAGTCTGAGAATTCAGTAGGGCTAATAGTCATTCTTTACTGTTATTGAAGGACTTAACTTTTTTCTTGTCAAAGACATGGGTAGCCCTTAGAGACAATGACAGCAAAAAATCCTTTCATTTCACTTTAAAATACTCTGGTGAGAAAAGTCTTGCTTTGGAAAGTCGCCTAGCTCATTTGTTTTATTTCACAAATTACCCAAGTGCCCATTTGTGCTTTATAACTGGGATTCGGCATTAGTTCTTGATTAGAAGAGCTGTCATCTGCTTTTCTGTGCAGAAACATGAATCATGAGCAGGCAGTTATCGGTACAGCTCCGGACCATTTAAAGTCACAAAGTCAAATTTAAAAAAAAAGGAAGAGAGGCAGAAAAACAAAAAGCATTTGTTGCTCAAGTTTCACCCAGGTGAAATTCTCAGAACTTACCTGTGCCGAGCAAGTATCAATAACCGTAAAATTTCACAGCCCCTTTTTTAGAACCGCAGCCTTAACGTTTTGTAGGGGAAATAAAGCTTTGGTTAACCTTGGCACTGGCAGACCTCATTAAAATAACAGCCTGTCACTTTCGAGTTTAAAATAACAGGGTTGTCAGTTTTATATTCAGTGGAACAATCTACAGTCTTATTCTCTGGGAAACACCGCGGGTGTGCTGGGGGGGGCGGGGGGGGAGCGCTGGGGGGGTTGTCAGCAGCACAAAGGCTGAGCAACACTGCCATCTCCAGGACCCCCCAGATCCAGGGTGCTCCCCGGCAGCGGGGGCGACGCGATGCTCAAACCCTGCTGAATCCCTGCCGTACGCACTTCACTTTTTAAAAGGCTGAAAAATAACCCATGGTGGTTCGCCAACTGCTTGGCATCTAAATTTATTTTGTGAGAAAGCGTGAAAATGTATAATGTATGAAAATATAATCTCCATATAGAGCAAATAAAGTTCTGCATCACTTGTTCCAAAGAGAAGCAGGTCGCCCTCGCTGAGGTACCTAATGTGCATCGAAATTTTGTGCACCTAATGAGCTATTCTAAACAAAAACATGTGCCTAAGCTCCCTATATCTAATCAGTGGATAAATGAAGATGCCTTTAAAAAGCCTCCAAGAGAGAGATCCTCTTTAGCTAAATTCAAACACCTGGGTGAGATAGAGGGAGCCCATTTCAGTTGCTTATACACAAGTGCCTAGTGCCTCTGAGACATCTGTATGAAGCTGGCAGATGCAGCAAAGGACATACAGGAGACGCACCTTTCTCAAGGGGCAGCCCCTAAAACTTAGGGGACTGAGTTAACTGCTTTTCATTAAGCTCAGTTTACAAGGAAAACTGTGTGTCAATTTAAATACCCAGCTGTTTTATACTATCCTGCTTGTGACATATGATTCTTGCCCTGACTGTGACACCCGCATGTAGCAGAGACATAAATATAACAACCAGTTAGAAACAGTATATATAATATGTGCTCGCTGACCTAGTCCTTTTAAACAAATTGTTGGCCATTAGTCTTAGGATGCTTTCAGATTAAATCCCTAATGGACATAAATACTGATCGATCTATGAAAGTCCAGCGCAGTTTTCTGCTGGTACGGCATAACACAAATCAGATCGTGATGATCTGTTTGTTGTTCCTACCTGGCCATGCCCAGGACAAAGGGCATGCTCTTCACCATCCCACATGCAGCTCAGGTGGTCAAGCGCCGTATCCATTGATCTCTTACCAAGCTGCCCATCATTATACAAGGTCTACATCATTTTTAATAAATACTGCAAGGGTGCTGGGTGCGTGGCTGGGTATGTTAGACATGTCTGGGGGAAAGCAAGAAGCAGGCAGTAGAAAACTGTCTGTTTTTTCATCTGGAAATAATGTAACATGAAGAAGGGGCGTTAGTTAAATGTTGCTTGTGAATTAAAGGGCAAAGGCATATGTGACTAAAGAAACAACACAGACACGATCATGGCTTGTGATGGCTACTTTCATGTCTGTTCTTTAAGACAAAGCCCCAGGCCTCTTTCTACTCGCTGTCTGTAGCTGTTCTGTTAGTGCCACACACCAGTAGGATACACTTTACATACCCGGCCTGAAGTCCCTGGAATTACAGCACCTCACCAAAAACATCCACTTGAAATGTCTTCCAAATAGTTGCGCCTCCACATACTGACCCATGGTACATCATCCAGAGTGGCACCCTGGTACACCAGAGAAGTGACGTCCAGTGAGCAGCCAGAAACATTTGTGCATTTTTCCAGCACATAAAGGCTTAACTCTCAACAGGACCTTGCATTGAGGTGTTTCTGATCATCCCCAGGGAGGAGGAATTGACAGAAAGGCAAGCTGAATATTCTGAAATATTTCTGAAAAGGAATATCTTCCCAAATTGGAGAATAAACAAGAAAAAAAAAAGCAATGCAAAAAACATCAGAAGGAAGCAGAAGACAGATAATGAGAACCATTTCTTCTGAACACAAGCAAGACTCCTTATTGTTTATTTCATTTATTGCACTGAACCTGGGTCAGTTTTGGATGCATTCCACCATCTTTGAACACTATTTAGCATCATCTGATATTCCTCTATCTGTGAGAGTAGGAATTATATTGGTGGAGATAATAAATCTGGAAGGACTATGATACGGACTTGCCAGGGGTGTACTTGGAAGAGGAGGAGGAGGAAAACAGGGAATTTACTTTTTAAAAATTATTTTAGGGCCTCCACCTTTAAAATTTGCTTTTTGGCCCCCATTGCTTCTGAGCACGCATTATCCCACTGCCAAAGGAGTACACTTCTATCAGAAATTAAAGCAAAGTGGATTCCATGGGCAATTGGCTGCCCACTTCACAATCAAGTGTCTTTCTGGGATCTGTCATGCCTTATAAAACATAGCCATCTCACTTTTAGTTTTGCATGGTATTTTCAATCCATTTTTGGATTATTCTGGTGAGTCTTTCAATTTATCCAGATGCCCTGAATTAAAACAAGGAATGCTAAGTTCTGATTCCTGCTAAAATGATGGGCTTGCTTTTTATCTCATTTCATTGCTTTGGAGTGCAAGGCGAGTAGAGACAGAAATGTTGGTCAGCTTTATTTACCTGCATATAACTGAGCCCATGCTGGTAGGGCTGGAACTGAACTCATGGGTGCTGTTCCAAATTCTTCTGAGGAACTGTATGGCATATGTGACTGCCTCAATCACATAAGAAGTCAGTGGCCCAAATAAGAAATTAACTGTATTTCCAATGTAGGGCATGTAACTATAACATTTCCATAACTCTGGATATGAATTTCTCTTTGGAAATGATGCAAATATTTAACTTTTCTCACCTACAAAGTAATGGCTTTCTTCTGTTAGCAATTATAGATGAAGGCCAGGATGTTTTAATATCCATTTCTATATATCTCCCAATAAATTAAAAATTTAACTCTTTGCATGGCTATTGCTATATCCTTTTTCTTATGAGAGAGCAAGTATTGCAATTCGAAACAAATTTAGTACCTTCAAAGTAGCTGAAAAAAAGTAGTTCAATATAATATCAGGGCTACATCAGGAAGAAAGCTAGGGAAAGTCAGGCTAACTGCAGCCAAAGAGATCCAGCTGTCTTAATCCGAATAAATCTCTGCTAGAGAAAGTGGAAAGGAAATACGTAAAGTATCAAAATTGCATATGTCTTGTATTTAAGTGTTTCCACAGAAGTCTAACCAAGCTTGAAAGTTAATCTTTAATTCAAATGATAGGAAATACCAAGGAATCATTTACAAGGCCACAGGTCACTGGGGGGATACAGTAGCCTGACTTTGTAAACCACAAGCAAGCAATGTTAACTGAATCCGTAGTGGCTTTTATCTCATTTTTGAGGGACTGTACATCTGCTACATATTTTTAAATGCTGGCAGTTATCAAAATGGTGTATGGAGGAACATGCTGTAACCATGGGGACTAATAAGAGACTTTCTGTGGTCATGCTTGAAAAGGTCCCAGAACTGAATCCACTGAAACCCACAAGCAAAAGTTTTACATCTCATAGCAGGCATTACATCACCTAATTCTCTTCTGCATTTAAAGTTACATTAGAAGCACTACAAAGACGTTGCTTGCCTGAACTTTCATAGTGGAGAAGTGAACATGGCCATCAGGCTACGCCCTGAAAGAGGAGGTGAATCAATCAGTGTTCGTAATTCCTGTTTCAAGGCTGTCAGAAACCACACTGCACTCTCAGAAAACCAGTTTCAGGGTGAGGTTCAAGGAACTGTTTAAGTACATGCGTAAACTTCCAAAAGCTGAGAGGGTTAACAGAGGTCTGGTCACACAGCAGAAAAGAGCAAGATTTTGCAGGCTGTCCACAAGTTGTTTAAAGCTCGATGGTGAAATACTGCAGTAGGGACAGGGGGGATAGCTATGAAGAAAAACACCTGAGGGGGATAAAAACTGTTAAAATGCACCCGAATTGGAGGCACCTAGAGAGAGCTGCAAATGGTAACCTTTCCCTAAGCTGTAGTCATTTTTGCTACTGCTGCTTTTTGTGAGTCACGTAAATGTCTCCCTTCCCCTCAGGCTCTAAAAGGGAATGACACCTGAGGGGGATGTCTGTGAGATTTAATTAGCTGTCATTTACCAACAATCCTGGGTAAAGTAAGACCATCTTACTTTACCAGATGTACCTCTGTAATGTCAGTTAAAAAAAAAAAAATCTTTCTTGTTAGGAAATTTAATGATCTGTTTTCTATATGCAGTACACATATAGAGTATGTAAACATCATTTAATATCTTCAGAAGTGACTGGGGAGTGGGAGTCTTCATTTTGATTTTCAGGGAGTATCTGGAGAACATGTGCAGCATGTGAGCTGTGAGAACCTCTCTCCATTCTTTTGCTGACATCAATGAAAATATAAGGTTTGTACTCCAAATTACAGCCCTTACAAGGTCCAGGAGGGGAAATCACTTTCCAATGGACGTTGACTCACTTGTGGTTCAAAATAGAAGTCTGCAAGTCCTAGAGCACCAGCTCTGATTTGAATAAGGTAGAAATCTGAATATAACTGTAAACAGCTGAGTTTCTAATAGCTTAAAATAACTTCCAGATAGCAACAAAGTTACTGCTCTGAAAACTAATTACTCACCAGGAATATCAATCAGATGTTGCTTGTGTAAATAGTTATCCAGGCACAAGCAATAAATGAGAAAATCTGGCCCTTTGACTTGCATGTTTCCCAAGCTTATATGAATGTAAATCCCTAGTAAATCTTCCTCCCTGTGTTACCTATAGGATTTCTCTATCTGATTTACTGCACTGTGGCCTAATAGCAGTTTACACACCTCTCCGTGAACACTGGGCAATTTAACTGAGTTGCTTGGGCTGGTTAGCTGTACCAGTAGGGACCTTGGGGATTTTAACCCTCAGCATGAGCAGAAGGGGGAGAAGAGGGACCTTTGGGATCTGCCCAAAGACCCTGGTCCCATGCACCAAAGACATCAGAAAGGGCAGGTATCCTGACACCATCCCCCACTTCTGCTGAAGGCTTGCCCATGGTCTGTAAACTGGAATTTTAATTTTTGGCTTGACAGGTCTCCCCTATTGAGACTTTAAAGGCTTGCAAATGATGCTATTTCACATGAAAACAAAACAACTAGGACTTGGCAAGGGGTGTGGAGGAGATTTATAAGGTGTCTATCATGGCAAGAAACACCAACAACCCATGCAGCCAAACACTGTCCTACTTAGTTCTTACAGATGAAAATGCAGACGGTGCTTCTGAAATAACATCCTGGGCTGTTTCTATCTCCTGGCTTATAAAGTGACATTCCACAGAGTTTAAGCATGGTAAAGCAGCGTGGGCCATTTGCTCAGAGAGCTATCATGTCTTCAGAACAAAAGATAAAAGAGATAAATAGCCAAGTGCAATATTGTACCTCAACAACCTAAAAGCCAATCTCGAAACTGAATGGAAGAATGGAGAGCTTTTATTTCTTGGTTTTTTAAAGAATAAAGCTTGGCAATTTCTTTTGAAAGCTATTCAACAAGCTCCCCTAAATCCTATTACAACTTAATGTGAAATGCATCTGTTTCCATAAGAAAAACACTGGCACCATTCATCCTTTATAGTCCGTCCTTTGTTGTGTTTTCTATCTATTCTTGTAGCTTTTCCACTCTAGTATACCAAACGCAAAACAAGAACTGATAACATTTTAGCCAGAGCATTTATTTATTAAGATGCTGGAAACTCAGTTTGTTCCTGCTTGCTGAATCATACAAAATTAAATTATTGTTCAAGGAGTTTATAATGTAAAGAAACTGTTTTGATACTGCCCCAACATTTCTTGAACATAAATTCTGTAACCAGCTACAGATATTTATCTACACCATACAGCAAAGATGGATATAGTTTCTGCATGCATGTATATACAAAAACTTGTTGCTGTTACTGACATCCAAATGCACTGCAGTGTATTCAGGCTGTGTATCTTAAATCAGTTCAACATCACCTCAGCATTGCACCATTTTTTTAGAACCTGCATATGTAGCTCTAAATATAATATTTACCTAAGACATGACCAAGTTGGTGGGTGAGTCATTTTATCTGATGTACACTGTTTAACTGAATTTACATTCAGCACACTGTGAGGCATATTAATTCTCAGAAATATGTATAGGTAGAAAACCTTAGACAAATGGAGACTAGAAAGAGCAAGATGTAACACGCTTTTATTAATGTCTTGCCTGTGGAAAAAGGTGACTTTGATTATTTGTACTCTCCGAACCCAAATGCTGAGTGTCTTGCTTGTAAATACAGGAATTTAAGTTTTAGCACCTTCAGCCCTTTTAACCTTCACCATCATCACCATTATGGAGTTAAACAACTTATTATTTAACATGTTAGCGTGGCTGATGTTTTTAACCTGTTTTCCCTCTCGTCTCTTAATCAGGTAACAGACATTAAAGAAAAGCTAAAGCTCTCTAAAAAGTTCTGGTCAACATTACCCCACACAATCTGCAAGGATGAGCGAGTGACAGCCGGTCCGTCAATCGAGGAGGACTGCTGGAACGGCCACACCAAGGCGAGGTGAGGTGGACCCCCCTCCACCGCACTCGGTCCAAATCCCTCTCTGGCCTGAAGCAATCATGAAACTGAGAGTATTTCACAAAACTGTTTACAAGAGTGAAACAGAAATGGGGAGAACAAGTAATTGTTCACACACAGCTTGTAGCCGAGATTATTTATTGTCAAGGTGCCATTAAAGCCAGAGTGTGAGTCAGAGTAAATGGGCACCGCGTGTCAGCATGTGACCACAGAAAATGTTCATTGTTTCAGCTCCAGGAGGATAATTTATACTGAGATTTCAAAGAGCTCTTTAGCTCCATTTAGCATCCCTGTGTTGGGACTGACAGCTTGTGAAGCAATTGCACTCTTGGGATATCGTACTGGGATGAAACAGAAATTGGAATTTTGGCTCTATTTGCTATTGGTTGGCAAAGCTTAGGGCTATTTTCTGGGGGGAAAAAAAAAAAAAACCAAACAAAAACCTGAAAAATATCAAGCAGAGAATAAATGTAACACTCCTACTTACCTTCTGTAGAAGGCTTGACCTTATGTTACTTCATCAGGTACTGTGGTCATCTTGCCCTTGTTTGTGATGAGTTTTCTCTGAGTTTTAATTTTGAGGTTTGCTTGGCTCTGGCTGTGGCAGGGCTGGAGCTGGGAGATGAGCAGGTGTCTCCAAAGGCCCCAGTGTGGATTCACCAGCTAACAGAGGAGACGATCTGATTATCCCTGCTGAGAGAGAGAGGAATTGGCTCAAGGACCATGCTGGGACCAGTCAGGTTTCAGGTCTGCAGCAGTAGCCTGTGCTTTTGGGAGACAAGAGGAGTGGAGAGGTTTGAGAGTCTGGTCAGCACTGAATCTGGAGAGCACTGATACTTTCTGGCACTCAGGAATCTTTATTTTCCTTTTACCTGATGATACATATGAAGCCAGAATAGAAAAATAAACCAATAACAAAACAAACAAACAAAAATACAAGAAAATAAGAAGTGAGGCAAGTACATAAAGTATAAAAACTTGGTGAAAATAAGACAACACAGGAAAAAACTCACAAACCTGTTAAATGACATTTTGCATGGATGGATGGATGAGTGGATGGACAGATACATAAATAGATTGCACCCACCCCATCATCTAATCATTTTTATAAGTAGCACACTTTACAGGGGGAGGTTCTGAACTGAACACATGCCCTTTTTCCTACCCTTACTACATAATGCTAGAAAGAATTAATTTTACAGATGAGAGCAGAGGTCTGTTGGAGATGCTGCTGGCCCATTTGAACCCACTTTGAGACCCACATGAGCAAATCTATCCAAAAGTACAAATCAATGCTCAGTTCCTAAATTCCAGACCCAGAGAAAGCCCTTGGGGATTCTGAGAAAGACAGCTAGGAGGAACATCTGGCTATTACAGGACTCACCACAAAGGAGTAGTGTGAAGTGAGAAATAAAATCATGTTTCTATCTTCCTTTATTATATCTCTTCTTATCAGAAGGCTTTGTGAGATAGGACCCCAGGCTGGTGTGCTGAAGCAGTTAAATGAAGTTTCCAGACCTCCCAGCTGGATGCCATGCATCGCATCAGGATGCATGCATTAGTAAGAGATCTATGCTACTGTTTCTTCAAAAGAGCAGTCAAACCTGCTAATATCCCTCCTGGTTTCCATTACCAACACTAGTGTTTGTACCACGTCTGGCTGTTAGTTTTCATCCCTCTGCTGCTCTTGCACTGAAAGGTCTGGCACAACTTCCACGTTTGTTGGGAGTTATGGAGGCGCATTTTTTTCATGTAGTTTTTCACCCTCCTTTTGCAATATTTGTCTTATGAGAAGACTGGTTATTTTCATGATGCCTTCTGAGATTAATGTTCTGGAGCCACTGAGAAAAGCTATTCTCTGCTGATAATGCCCTTGATTAATTTAACACAAACATTTCACTGGATGTGGAATGAAAGCATCACCTGAAAATACAGTTTCAGAAGGCCCAGACACTGCTTCTCAGTCCAGTTTCTATTTCATATCCATTCACAGAGGAAATGCGTAATCACAGTCTTAGTAACAGAATTCAATAAATGCTTCAGTAATAAATCATAGAGATACCAGAGAATGCCATGGCCTGTATGTGAATTAATACTGAAAATATTACTGAAAATAACTAGCTTTAGATGCAAAATCACCTCTTGAATGGTGAACAAAGACATTTACTGCAGCATAAAGAAAAACCATAAATGTTTCCTTGATCATACTGATTAATATCTGATATCAAATGCTAGTTCACAAGAACAAGGGCGGCAAAATCTGGCCAATATGTATATAGCCATTTGTGTTCACTGTGTCACTTGTCATAAGCACCCCTGTGCTATATGAGGAGCTGCATTTTGAATTCCAGATAATGTGACAACGGCCTATAATAGAAAAAAAAAGGAAATTTAGCTGCCTCCTGTTTTCCTATACATTAATTCTACAAGTAGAAAGACAACATGGTGTTGGCTGCTGTTGGGAAAGGAGATTGTTGCTGGTTTTTGATCAGATGTTATGGTGGTGTAAAGAATTAGAAACTTTGAATTGCTAGATAGACATAATGCCTCATGTTTCATTTTGCACATCACCTTTTGATGCTGCTTTTACAGGGGAAAAGAGTTACAAACCTGAGATCACAGAAAATGAAAGCTAGGATTTCTCTTGAGAGAGGCATTACACCAAGGTCACTTGTGGTTATTACATTCCCCATATACCACTTTGCTAGCATGATTAATTTACAGTGACACCAGGTCGCCAAATGAAGGTCGCCAATTCGCAAATAATCATGGGGTAACAGAGTCATCCATTTGGCGTCTGGAAGGGTGCACTTGGCTTGTTGCTGATCCTGCACAAAGAATGGTTTTAATCAGGTCACATCAGGTAGAAACCAAGTGCTGTGGAAATGGGAAAACATTTATTAGGTGGATAAATCTCTTTCTTTGAAAAATCCATGTTAAAAAAATAATAAT
The DNA here is from genome assembly GCF_018691265.1 of Tyto alba. Classification (NCBI taxonomy): domain Eukaryota; kingdom Metazoa; phylum Chordata; class Aves; order Strigiformes; family Tytonidae; genus Tyto; species Tyto alba. The sequence goes on from NW_024881321.1 coordinate 27,474,190, forward strand.
AGCTATTTCAGACAAAGTGCCTTTTAGTCCCCATCATACCTGCATTCACAAAAGAACTTGAACACAATGTTTAAAGAATTCATGTCTTCTGCCAGATGTACAGAGATAGATTTTTTAAAGATACTTAGAATCTAAAAAAATCATTAAGATGAAACTTTAAAAGTTTAGCTTCTTCCCTATACACAGATAAGTTCTTAACATCAGCTGATAACCTCTTCACTAATAGATGCTCTCCAGAAATTACGGAATTTTCCCAAGGATGATGGAATTTGGGCTTTAAGACTTAAACCAAATCCAAGGTCTTAGCCTTTGAATAAGTGAATTTTACTGAAGTGAGAACAGTAACCGAATCTGCAGCAGCTCTGGTGGTCAGGAGAAGAACCTTGAATTGCTTCAGCCAACTCAGCTAACTCGTTTCAGCCAAACCATGTGAAAGACTGTGCTCATGTACTATCATCATGGTGCTCATACTCACCAAGACAATAGCCTTATTGGTATGTCTTAGCTCTGAAAGGCAGTAATCTATGGAAGAGATGAGATCCTGCATTCCATTCCATGAACCTATCACTCCTCTAAGTACAATCAAGAAGAAATAGAATTACATATCAGACAGTAATTATAAACAGAAAATAAATAGAAAAAGTGAGGAATAAAAGGAAAAATGAACACTATTTTTCAACATCTAGCTCAAAAGTATAAGGTATTTCACCAAAATGAACACAGGATGGAGTCTCAACTGGCCTGAAATTTTCTTCTTCTCCTGCCACATATATGGGAGTGCCTACTTCCCTGGCAGAGAGCCTTTAATTCCTGGTGAAGTTCAGGTGGGAAGAAAGACTCACCAGATCACTGCCAGCCCTGAGAAAGTTGTTCATTGCTGACCAGCAAGGCTTGCAGTGAGAACAAGTGAATGTCTTTTACCTGGAGGTAGGCAAAGATAACTGTTTAGTTTCACACTAGTGAAAGTGTGAATAAACCACTTCTCAGTAAGTGTGAAAACTGCCTATTCTTAATTAGTGGCTCTAGTTTATTTCTGCATTTTCTTCCAACAAACTGGCAGATGAGCCATTTTCTCCCTCTTTCTGTCTCCTCAAGTTTTTCTCCAAGATGGAGGAAAAAAAAAAAAAAAACAACAAAAAACAAAAACAAAACAAAACAAAACAAAAAAAAAAAAAAAAACCACAACCTGAAAGTATCCTATGGAGATTACCTCCTGAGCAAACAGAATCATATGAGGTGATCTAGTTAGCCAAACAAGCCAATTTGCCACTGCACTTATCTTTCTGGACCAGATGTGACTGCCTACACCCAGCCCAGCCTGAGTAAGCCCATGCTGTATTTTGTACTCTGTTGCCTACAATTCTGTGCAATTGGAAAAACTCCAGTACTGCCTAGGTGGGATGCTCCAGTCATACTGTAAGCAGCTGCTGCAGCAGAAAAATATGGAGAAAGCTGCCCTATGAGGCAGATGTCTTAAAAACCAGAAGATTCCTCCTTTTTTTTCTGTTCATAGCTACAGCCTTTATATAAATGACCTGAAAGATTCATCAGTCATTTTTAGATTTGAAAAGGAAACAGGCACCCTGGAACATTAACTGGTTATTTAAAAAAAAAAAAAAAAATTGGTTTTAGATCAGTTTTGTGGTACTTGGCTATGATGTGCCAAAAGACATCTTTGTTGTGTCTGCTGAGACAAGCAAGAACTTTGGAAAAGCTAAGAGGAACAGAAAGCATTAATATTTTAGAAAACAATGTAAATTACACTAAAATCCTGACATTTCTGAGCAAGGAGCAAACAGCAGAAAGCAAACAATATTGTTCAGCTTCTCTATACTCAGAGGGCTAAGAAAGCTGATTTTTTTTTTTTTTTTTGCTAGGAGGACGCAAAGAACAGACACTGATTCAGGTTGGCACTTCTCTTCTTTTCATTTATAATGGGCATACAGTTCTTGTAATGACCAGGCCTACAAAGAGATCATTAATGAGAGCAGAAGCAGCAGCAAAGCTTAAAATTCACAGGGGTGTCTGCACCTACAGAGCTGCAGCAAAAGCAGCTGTGTTCAACAACTTTGCCCAGCCAGCAACAAATCTTCTGTCAAAAAGTGGTCCCAAGACATGGCTTCCAGTTCGATGTGACATAACCCTACCCTACACACATCAAAATGCTTTTGTCAGAACATGTGCCAGGCTGCCTCTCAGAGGCTGTCACTCACAGAACACCTTGGACTGTGTGTTCTCATATCTGAACCAGTCCTTTAAAGAAAGGAAAACAATTCAAGGATATTTACATTCAATATAGGCTTTTCTGCCTTTTCTTTTTTGACTCTCCCCCAGAGGAAGCAGGTGAATTAGTTCGGTAATGAGGGCAGAATCCAACTGCACATTCAGACATGTAAATTTATGCACTTAAATGTAGATGCCTGTGGGTGAGACAATAAGGAGTCACTTGTGTTGCCCAAGTGACTGTAGTGCCATTTGAGACTCTCCAGCACATCTGAGATGAATATGACACAGGACACTACCTCCCATCTGGACCAGAGGCTGGGCTAGGACTGCTTGAGCGTTTTAAAAATCACCAGTGTTAAGGTGCCTGAAGAGAGCCTCGGTATCCTGTCAGTGTAGTCAGTGAGGCACTTTTCCACTGCCCAAAGACACTGATCTACTGCTATGTGAGATGATCTAAATAGTCAAGACGCCTTCATGGAGCTGGCAAATTAGACACTGGACCTACAGGATATTCAAACCCTGCTGGAGCGGCAGCAGGCCACCAAGCAGCATGCGCCCTGGTGACTAAAGCGGCACCCGAGACACAATTCAGCTTCCTAAAGAAAGACACCAAATATAATTTTAGTTGCCCCAGGTGTCCAAGATCTCCCCCTCAAGCATGTGGATAGGATACAGAAAGCCACACCTTTCAGGGCTATTAACAAGAAGAGGTAGAATAAGCAAGAGCATTCAAATGGCACCAGATGTCTATGTTTGTGCAGCTAAATCCCAGCAGACGAAATCTAATGAACTAGTCATTTGGCCAAAGGCATGTGGGATGCCAACAGCTGCCCCCACTCTGCTGACAAATAAACTCCTGGCTAGTTTTGACTAGATCTTGTGTTGACTAGATATGCTCATATGCAGACACTTGCATTTAGACAAACAAGTTTTGGTATCTGTATAAATTAAAGATGAATCTTCAGCTTCTCTAATTCTTTTGCTCTTATGCCCTAAATGACAAGAGGTTCATTCACCTAGCAATTTAAGTATCCACCTGAGGCAATCATAAGGTAATGGATTTCTTGTGACCCACAGCCAGTATGGATTGCTTACACATCTAGGTGAGGTGCACTGGACCATTCTCCTGAGAGGTTAAGCACTTCCATGTCAGGAATTCTTTGAGGATCACCAGATCCTGAGGCAGCCATTGTAAAGTGTGTGACAGTTTGACTGAATCACTTCCTATAAGTGAATACCCTGGCCCATTTAAATTTAGATGGTCTTCAGAAGGACATCAGATCCACACTGATCACAGTGCAGAATATGAACCTCGATAAAAAGCACACAACAGAGCACTCTGTAACTGCCTTAAATCTCCAGACTAACTCATATTGTCCCCATATAAGAAGCTCACTAAACAGTCAGTACATCCTTCTTTTATTATTGATGATAAGGCAAGATTAAATCAAACACAAATCAGTCAAAGAAAGCCTGTTAACCACCGTTCAGAGCTAACCATAGCTTCTCATGGATGGCTAGCAATAAAGAGCAGCTAACCCACATAAACAAGGAAAGCAATCCACATGAACGCTTGGCAATTTCAAATCACTCCTGGCTGCTAACTGTTATGGCCATTGTCATGGACAAGATACTGGGCAAGATGGACATTCTTTCTGAGCCAGTAGGGCAGTTCTTACATTCTTACTTTTTTTAATCAACTGCACCTTGAAATCGCTGATTTACTTCTATGCTGAGTAATTTATCTACAGCAGCCATTTCATTTGTAGAGACGTGTGACAGATGGAGGTGCTGTTCCTTTGCAGCCCAGAGATTCCCTGCATGCCAAGGTCTTTGTCCTGCTGCCTCCAGGCAGCTCTGCAGAATTATTTCCAGTTCCTATCTTTGGTGATTCATAACACTGCAGTCTGCAGTCCTCCGTACTAGGAAAGGTGGTTCTGTATTCTCACCATAGCTAAGCCTGTACCACAGGAGTCTGGATGGGATCCCCACAGCATTGTTATTTCTCGTTATGGTACTAGTGAAACAACGGGACATGCAGTTTGAGGCTGGTTATGTTTGGCAGTCATGTTTTGTTCTTACATGTTCATGCTCCCCCAGGATTTTTCTCATGTAAACTTTCAAAGGCCACTGATGACAAATGAGTCTCATCTTGTAAAGCAAGGACCTTTTACAATGAGACTAAACCCTTCCCTGGTGCAGCAAAGCAGTCATCATTTTGTGAACCTCCAGAAGCAATACAAAACTTATTTTCCCTTAACCGTGACTTCAGCAGCAAAAGTAATTTCTTCTCCTTACTTTCACATTTATTTTTAAGGTATGTATTTATGTTCCAGACCAATATGAACATAACACTAGCACCAATGACAAATTTTAATATTGATAGAGAATTGGGCTGGCACAAGTGAGAGTGAAGAGAAATACTCTTAAACTATATAAGGTACCAGGCATCATGAATGCCTGCATTAGTAGGCTAGGCTGTGCTATCATTACTGGCTGATCACATACCCACATGAGGAGTCCCACGAACAACAGTAGGATATCCTGGTATGCAAACGAATTACAAAACAGATCATATCCTGATAAAGAACATGAATAAGGGGTAAATCTTCCCCAAATCCCTTGCAGTCTAAATATGGGACAAAGATAGTAGGTAAATACAGACAAGAGAAAACAGGGAAGCAGTGATACACTATTTTCTCAGGATACCATGCCAGCACAGAGAAATAATGTCAGACCTTTATCAGCCTAGCAGCTGTAAAACACACAGATAATTTTTAACAGAGATTCAAAGCAGGAAAAAAGGTAGTTTTTCAGATGCCTATAAGGAGAGTTTCCTGAGGACAAAGAGCAGCAGGGGACAAAGTGTGCATACTTAATAAAAAATGATGAAGACTTTGACCGTGGGATGATTGGAGGCATAAGCTGATTTTTGTAGGGGAGAGATACCTGCAAAAGCAGGCCTAAATTAGCAGCTTAAGACTGCATTTGCCAAGGTCAGAGAAGGGAATGCTGCAGTAATCAAGAAATAATAAGCTAAGAGCCTGAATAAAAATTCAGATGTGTGGATGGATAGGAAATACCATACCTTAAATATGTTATGCACAAAGCACATGGGAGATGCAAGTATAGCCTGTTTCTAAAAAATCAAAGAGCACTGGTGTTGGTAAACTCACAACACCGTTTATGGGCCTGGATGTCGGATAAACTGGGGATGTTGTTCAGTGATCAAAAAAAGGATGCAAGGAAAAACTGGAGAAGAAAACTAATCAAGATCTTCCTTTAAACAAGGAGAGCCGTAATGCCTCAAGATAGCCTTCTAAACTATCTCAGAATACCAAATATGCTATATAAAACAAAGGAATTCATATTTTTTAAGCAAAAAGAAATAAAACCAGAAGCATGCACTGTTAACGCTTAATTTAGTGTGCAACCATTCATACCAGTAGAGGATCTGAACATGCAGTGACTTACTGCTGGCTGGTGAACCTCTTCCATAGATCACAGAGCCAGTGCACTTGCTGGGGTGTATGTGGAGAGTTAGGAGGTTGGAGAGCTTAAATCCTTTCTGCTGTCCATGCAGCTGAGCTACTAAAAAGATCCTTTAGAGTATGTAAAATTAAAAACTATATTTTTTAAATGGTTTCACTGGAGCTGTTTAAGAGCTGTGTAATCATTATCAGTGTCAAATTGCTTAGCACAGCATTTACTGTACATTTCTGAAACTTACTGCATTTTAAACTAATCATTCATCCCGCTATATAGATACTTGCCTGAGATTATGAACGATGGCTTGACCAACCAGATCAACAATCCAGAAGTAGATGTGGACATCACAAGGCCAGACACCTTCATTCGACAACAAATTATGGCTTTACGTGTCATGACTAACAAACTGAAGAATGCGTATAATGGAAATGATGTCAACTTCCAGGATGCAAGTAAGAAACCATTAACTGTCAATAAGTGCATTTTTGGAACACATTTATAAATCGGTTGCATTGCAATGGCTTTCTTTTGTCTTTGTTCTCTGTGTTGCTGATAACATTAAAAAACAGTCTTTTTCTGTCCCATGAAATTCCAGTTATATATTTGTTTCTTTTGCTTCTCTCGCTTATCTTCATGTCAAAAGCAGCAAGACACTGAGGGTTTTCCATAATGGCAGCAGTCCACTCCTTTTTCAGAAGAGCATTTAATCACCTAATTAAATCAGAGTGGCTTTCATTTGGATGCTTTATCAAATTAAACTTTCCCATTCCCACCAACACTTTCCCATTCCCAAGATGTTCATCCCCACCGGGGTACTGGGTGGAAAGGGAACAGAGAAAAGGGATGAACACTGTAACCCATGGCCTTCGTGTTGTTTCCCTCGCTCCTTTGTGCCAGGTGACGAAACCAGCGGCTCGGGCAGCGGCAGCGGCTGCACGGACGACATCTGTCCCACCGAGTTCGATTTCATCACCACCGAAGCGCCACCGGTCGACTCCGACAGGAGGGAGGTGGAGGCTTCAGCCACACAGCCAGGCTGCTCACTGCAGACGTCGCTCATCGTCCTCATCACTCTCGTACTGCAAAGACAGTGGAGATAATCCTGGATCTGGTCAGAGAAACTGTTTTAGCTATAGAAACAGCCAACTTTCTTCTTTTCTTATACTCTTGGACAATGGACCATGCCACAAACACTTGCAGTTTTCTACAAGAAGAGAGCAGTACTGCAACCTGCTTCCCTTTTTTGTTTTCCCAAAGAGTACCAGGTGCCAGACTGAACTGCTTCCTGCTTTTTTTCAGATATCTCTGAAGACGATATCCACTCTTGAGAGAATTCTTTCTCACACCTTTATTACAGGAGACTTTCTGAGCTTCATTTCCTTTTATGCTGCAAAAGTAAAAAAGGATCTTACAGTGTGTGTTTTTCCCTAATGAGAAAAAAGAGGGGGAAAGAAACCAAGAAAACAGTTTCCATTCAGAATCAGGCCTGACTTAAGGCTGCTGCATTTCAACAGAATATCAACAAAACAAAAAAAAGACAAGAGAGGAACAAAAAATTGCAACCGTTCTTCACTAACAGCCAGGTTTCCTTTAGGAACTTCTGTAGAATGATTCAAGTCATCAGAATGATCATTGCTATAGGGAGGAAGTCTGGATTTTTTTTCCAACACAAAAGTATGTCTCAACGGTGAATGTCTTGCACTTCATCTGCCAACCACATCAGATTGGTATGAAGGTAGAGAAGCTGAAAAATAAGTTTATCTTTTAGTATGATAGTACATCCACTAGCTTCAGAATATCATGTTACAGTTGTTTAGGATTTAAATCTTAATGCCCAGTAAAAAATTGAGTAGTAGCACGATTTCACCTAGCTTCTTTTAGTATTTATCCATGTTACACAATTGGCACAGATTTCCACTTAGCTCACCATCAGCCATGGTGGTAATGCTAAACAACGCTCCTGACAAATGTCCCCTCAAGGGTTCGGACAGAAAATAATCTCTTGTGATAGAATCTCTTTCCTTTTTTCACTGTTCTGACATCGATTAGGACTTTCTGCTACTATGTTCATTATCCTACCAAGACGGCAATTCTCTAATGGACTAACAGCGACCGGATCAATAGTGTGTTTCACACCTAACTACATCTTTCATATCAGTTAATTTCAGTGTCACAAGGATTTCTTCTACAAAATTTCAGAACAAACAAATATAAAGTACTGACATGGAGATTTCTTTCACTTTTTTAGTCTTAGTATGATCATCTATTTTTATATATATAAATATATATAAATCACAGATTTTAACTTCTTAATTACAAGCTCAGGGTTGACACTTCTTTGTAAGAAAAATAATGTTTGGTCAACCAGCTCGTCTTTTTTTGTGCTGCTCTGAAAAGTAACCCTTTAATGACTGGTGAGCACGAAAATCAAGATAATTTTTTACATATCCAGTTGTCCATTTCTTAACAGGTTTGCAGGGTGGGGGAGAAAACATCTCTCGTGTGTTTATGGGAAGCATGCAAGTTTGTGTGACAGGCCTAGAGAAGGACACAGATGTTATTTGTGATGGCAATTGTACTCTCAGATTCTTCAAGGATACATTGCTTTAATAATCATTGCCTAAATGACCACAGTCCTGGATAAAGTTTCCCTAATTTGCATCTGGTCATAAGACCCAGGATGGAAGCTGTTTAAATCCTGGACAAATGAGTGTCAACAATTAGACATCAAAATCTTCCCTCTTCCATCAGCCACAGACAAAGGGCTTCTCGGACAATTCTGCATGGTGTTGAAATGATTTGCTAGAAATTTATTTCCTGATTCTTACGGTGACTCTGGAAATGGTATAGACAAATTGTGGTAACACTGTGAAGTCAGACAACCACATTACAATTGAACAGCAGAGCAGGTAGATCATATCCATTGCAATCTCTTTTTCTTGTCAAATTATAATTAGCTATCGATTTAGGCATGAAATTAAAGTAGAAAATACACGGCACGTTAGGATAAAGTATACTTAGGCACTTTTACCAAAAAGTACTTACAAACTATCTATATGGAATGTCTAATAACAAAAAGCATCAGTTTTGAGCCACTTATATTCCATTCTTTTTTTCCCATTTTTTTTGTTTACTTCAAAGTATAATGATCTATTCTTCTGGACCCAGCATGGTGTGCAGGAATTGCTGGCTAGGTGTTCAGATCACATATATCTCACACGGGCCATAGCAGTGATTCCTGCTTCTCTGATGGTTCCCTCTGGAGCGGGTCTTGTGATTCAGCATTGAGTGTCTTCAGGAGGCTAAACAACAGAGTTTAAGTCAATTCTCACAGGCTCTTTTTTTTGGCCCTGGTACATCAGGTACCAAGCAGAGGATCTTTCCTTTTCATTTTTTTCCTGAACTTGCACATGCAGCTTCCTACAAGAAGAGTCCTTTAAAACTCTCCCCTGGTCCATCTCTTTCTACCCATATACACACCCTTTCTATGCTTCTCCTCCTCAGAAACTTTGTTTCAGGAGAAGTTGAGTGTCATTTTGATTTATCCCTATTCAGTGGTAACTGATACTATTTCCATCTGATTATGGTGGGTCTGGAAGCTTATTGACAGGTAACAAAGTCTAAGCCCTCTGAGGCAAGTCCTCTGTTGTACCTGCTCCACACTGCTGGTTAAGGAGATGATGGACTCCTAGGGTCTTTGTGTTAGCATCGGCCCACATTTAGGTGATCTGATGACTATTTTCAGCTGGTGCAACCAAACTGGGTGTGCAGGGTGCTCTCAGCTATTTGTAGACCTCCATAGACATGTGGGCAAGGAGTAAGAGGGATTCCTAAGAACTAGGGGGTTGATGAAGGCTGTTCTCACTCAGGGAGCTTGCAGGAGGGGCCCTGCTCTGCTTGGACTGGATCTTAAAAACTGCCAGTGAAACAACAAACCAGACTAATCTTTGCTGAAATGTGATTGTCTTGTGGGAGTTTTGCCAGAAATTTATGTCTTCCATATTATTTCTCCTCTTATTTTCCTACTATGCATGGTGATATCTTGTCAGGAGATGGAGATGCCTTTGTGTGAGGTATTGGGCATACATTACTTTAATAGCTCCTAAAGGTTGACTACTCTCTTCATACATTGCACTTTTCCAAGATTAAGAGAGCTATTAAGTCTACAGAGCAAATGAAATTGGGAATGAAGGAAAGAAAAGAAAGAGCATTCATGTTCATAAATGTGAGAATCTACATAAATTCCAATGTTTCTTTTTGCACATCCTTTACATCCAATAACTCTTCTTCTGAGGTAATTTTTTGGTGTGCCACAATTTAAATATTTCTCTTCTGTTAGCAGCCATTAAAGTAAGACATTATAAAGAATGCAATTACCTGTCCAAAGAAGAGGACCTAAGTCCTAAGGAAAAATCCTTTGATTGTGTAAACCTTTTATGCTGTGCAATCCAGAAGTTCTTGACATTTTACGTTCTTTTAAAGTGGAGGCTAATAAAAAAATAGATGCAATTAATAACATAACCAATGCTTTAGACCCCTGTGAGATTTTCTGTTTTAATTTTAATTAAGTTGCTTTTGCGCTGTCCCAAAATTTTTAGTGTTCAGTATACTGCAGATTTTTTTATTGATGACTTGATACACACTACTGTAACTGCAGTGCAGACTACCTGAACTCTGGCTAAACTTAGACATTTCAAAAAAGACAGTCAGAAAGAATTGACAAAAAGAGGCTAGAGATTTCCTGCTAAAGTGAAAGAGCTGAGGAACCTGTGCCTCGTGGTTCTGGTAAGGGCTGATCTATTCCAATTGCCTAAGAGGCATCACAGAGCTCTGTCCATGGAAAGCTCCCAAAATCTGAGTCTCAGCCATACAAATCATCCCAGTTCTGTGGGATTTTTAGGAAGAACAATTCCCACAGATTTGTGAACCAGTTTGAGCTGCTTCCATGCAAAATGGCTGTGAGCTAAAGCTCTTCTTGGGAGGTGGACTGCACGCACAGCATCTCAGAAGGCAGCAGTTGCCTTCAGTTTACTAACTGACTGAATCATTATCAAATGTAACTATACGTATTCACTGAGACTTTTATTACTTTAACATGAAAAATAAATTACAACACTGATGCAAGTTGTGGGTTTTGTTTCTAATTTACTTTCAAATATAATCCATTAAAATTTTTAAATTTTAGAATTATTCTGCTGAGAGAATCGGGTTTCTACAGATTCCATTATGGAAACAAATGTCTGGACAGACTTTAGATATTAAGTAAAGCACATCTCAAAAGCCACAAAGCTGTATTTACTGTATTTACTATATTAACTAATAAATGTTCAGGCCTGCTAGGTGAGAATGAATAATGTTAACAACAGTGGAATATTACATAGAATTGCAAAAAAACATAATTTCAATTGGAGATTCAACAGTCAACGGCTAAGTCTTAGCTGGGGCTGAGAATATATTGTCAAAACATAACAGGCACAGAAATGCCTACTTCCAAGAAAATCAGGGCAGATGATGCACTGAACAGAGCAAAGTTTCCGTAACAGCTACTCACATGGACTGTGAGGATCATATTAACATGTGTAATTATGACCCTTTTTGGATAAAACAATGATAAAGACCAAAGTACTATGGCAGTAGGGTACATGAAAGATGTACAATATGATAGTGACCTTTTTCTCATCTGTTCAACAGCATAGGAGATCTAATGGAGAACTAAGACCTTTGAAAAGAATTTTTAAAATAAAATTCTAGCATCAGGCAAGAGAGACGGTCTCAAATTAATTCAGTCAGAACATTTTTCAGCAGTCTATCCTGTTCACATCTGCTGACCAATATAACCAAACAATCACTTGAGGGTAATTTGCCAATGTAACTTGAAGTGTTCATTTACAGCACTGACTACTTTTTTCTACTAAACTGACTACATAGTTTACAATTCTGATTGTGCATCATACATGATCATATAACAAACATGCATTGCATCTGTGTGAAATCATGTCCCTGTGACAAAGCAAATGAGAGCTTTGTCATTAAGGATTTTTACTATAATCAGGGAGCAGAAAGTAAGTCTTTTTTTTCTGGAAGCTGTTCATATTTGGTTTCTTTCTGACTCTCAATAGAACAGTGACATTGTCCACAAAAAAAAAGGTGACATTAGCATACTCCCCTGTAAGTTTCCAAACTTTACTCCAAAGCAGTCACAGCCTTTCTGTCCAGCTTCCCCACAGCTGAGGTGTCTGGACTGTCCAGAATTTGAAGAAAGTCGTGTAGTTTTGTTCATAGCTTGAAGTCTACATGGTTAAATCAAACCATTTGAAGAAAATGAGTCAATATTTCAATCAGCTCTCATTTTACCCTTATTTTTTATTATGTAATGTTGATTCTTAGCAGCGTAACATGCATGAAAGGATTTTGTCTCATGGTGCACTGGAAAAAAAATTTCTTCTTTCTTTTCCTCCTTTATTCTGGCACCAGGAAATCTACGAGGCTTAATACTTTAAACACTAGGAAGCATCCAGTGGTGTAGTTTGTTTATTAAACTCAGAACAGCTGCATTACCAAAAGAAGTTGTCTTTTTTCTTGAGAGGGAATAGGGAAAGGGAGTATCCATTCATCATTAACAAAAAAAGAGGTACAGAATGGCAACTATTTATCTCAGATGTAGTGGGGTACCATCTGTCAGTGTCTCTGAGGACCTTTCAAAGCCAAATTTCGAGGGAAGACAAATCTACTTCCTCAGTATGATTTTCTTCCTCAGAAAAAAAAAGAAATGAAAAGTGTATGGCTTTCAGTTCCAAGTGTTGGGGAAGGTGGAAATAAATTCACCTTCTTCAAAGTGAGAGTCTAGCTATTTAGATAGTTCTGCTGCTCTTGACTCCTGGACCTGCATTTATAGCTCTCCAGGGCTCTGCTGAGCTCCCACACAGATCACCTGGAGCAAGGAGCCTCCCAGGCGTGCAAGTTGCTCTGTGGGCAGTGGAGTTTGTCCTTCCATGACGGTTAGAAACACAACTGAGGAACGAGTGAGGGGAGCAATGATTTCACAGTGGGACTCAGCAGATGTATGACCATGGGAGATTAACAATAAAATCACATGAGAGACCGCTGGTACTCCTCACTGCTATCCAACTCTTCCTTTCAAATTACTGTCTGTGAATTTTCTGTGCAATTTAATTATAACCATCCATTCATGGACATAGCAAAGGACCAAATATTGCTTCACAAGCCGGTGGCGTTTCTGTAATCTGCTGCAAGGTTTCTCCCTCTCTTCTTAGTTTCCAGGTATGCTGGCCAATTCTGTGTCTTTCAGTATGTGAGGAAGACCTTATTACCTAAAACAGATCTCGGTGTGTCAGCAGTCCTTTTTTTTTCTAAAAATATACATTATTTATGCATGAAGGTCCTTCATATCTCTCATAAAAATGACTCAATTCCACTATGCATCTAGTGAGTTTTCTTCTCAAGCCTGAAGACATCATTTGTGGGGGCTTTGGAGAAAGCCCAAACTCCAATCATTCAGCTAACATTTCGTAGGGGTCTCCCGCATTCCACTAAAGACCTCAAACACCAGGTTACAGGTTGGCTGTGCTCTTTTTGCTCCCTTCTTTCCTCACTCCTCACCTCAAAGTATCATCCTGGGCCTGAAAAACCTTTCAAAATTAATGTTTCATCAAAGCTAGTGCATTCCAGAAAAAAAAAAATCCTTTTTGGAGAATCTGTGTTTCCTGATGATAAACACATCTAACTAAAGCTTCCTGTCTGGCTCATCCTCCTGTATGCCACACGTCCTCTCTGTCTTTGAGTCACCAGTGTCCCTATGACCATTTTATTCTCCAAGCTGAACTGTCTTTTCAGTCATTTTTAGCTCACTAGATTTTCTATCTCCCTTCCCCAGTTCTCCGTGCCTTTGGTAGCACTTAATGCTTCTCTTTTCAGACAGAGGATGTAGCAACAAAGAGACTGGGTCCACTTATTTTTGGTTGTTTTCAGGCTTTATCAGACTCTGCCCTTAGCTTTTATTCTCTATTCTAAACATGCTCTGCTGGATATATGTTCTTGATCATCTGACATAAATCCTGATGATTCTTTCAATCTAGTGTATAATTAGAGTTTATAGACTACATTTTGGCTTATTCATTCCGTTGTGACAAAATTCTGTTTCTTCCTTGTAACTATAGCATACAGTTTCTGTTTTGTTATTGTCTGCCGTGCTGATGAGCCAGCAAGGCCAATGGCAAAGAGTTTGTGGATTTTCTATAGCAAGATTAACTGAATGGGTAACATCAGGAAATAATTCATATCAGTTCTGTAATTGATTGTTTTGAGTGTTGGAGGGTTTTTTCCTTCCTTTTATTTTATTTTAACATTCTTTGCTTCATTTGATTTACTTTCATATTGGCTATGTGCATATTACATTATATGCATATAATGTAACTACAGATTAACTGTTTCAGTCTTTAGATAACACAGACTTGATCAATCTTAGAATGCTTGTAAAATCTACAGAGTGATGATCAATCTTCAAAATCTACCCAAAAAGATGTTGGAGGAGTTCGGATTTCAGGTTTGTGCTGCTAGTTGAGTTTGAAGCTGCAAGAATATTTTGTAAATAATTTGTGAATATGTGCGTGTACTTGAGGGGAGAGAAAGGAGCACTTGCATCTCCAAAATATTCTGAAGCTTCTTTTCAACTTTTACCTAATCTGAACAAAAATTTACAGATGAAGATTTTGTATTCAGATGTTCAATGATGTCAAACGATATAAATTGATGGACATTTATATACCAACCCCTCCCAGGTTATTTTGTTTTGTTGGTGAGCAATATAATTTAATTTCCACTAGCAATTTTGTTACATTTATCAAATTCAAAGAAAGGGTGTTGGTTAAGTAGGTCAGATGTCTTGATTTGGGTATCAATTGATATTTATACTTGCTTGTTAAACTTTTATGACTCCATGCGTATGAACATTGCTTGAAAGCATGCAAATTGTTAGCTCTGGTTTTGATGCTGTATTTCTAGATTAGTATTTAACATAGTTAAATGTGAATTGATAGGGGTGATATTTGAACGCAAGTCAACTTTAGAATAAAATTGGTTTTAGACAGAAATAGGGTTGGGTTGAAAAAAATCTCACTGAGCATTAAACCTGCTTTTCTACTGATCAATTTTAACATTTCGGCCTAATCTGACACAAAGAAAAAAACAAAAAAAAAAAAACAAAAAAAAACCTACAGATCCTGTTTATAGATCATACCTGAAACTAAATGGTACAGTTTCAGTTTTGGGAGAGTTACAATCAGAATGAACACTAAAGAAAAATACCAAGTTCTCCCATCTCCAAGAGCAACTTACAAAGATACAGTATTTAGCAGCATATGGCAGTGTGTGAGTATATATATATATATATATAAGAGCATAGCAAGGCAAAGTTTGAACTTTTAAGGAAAAGATTCTGTGTGGCTATGTAACTTCAGAAAAGTAATGTACCATGGACAAAAACAGAAAAATATATACAATCGTTTTGATACATTTGTGAAATAGGCTTCACAGAGCCCAATATTTTTTGTGCAAAATGCCTTAAATCACTTTCTGTAGGGCTAATGCAATTGAATTTGTTTCTGTATATAGCCTTTTATAATAATTACTTCGGATGCAACACTAGACTTTTCTTCCCACTACAATTGTATACAGCCTTACAATTACTAACTACAACAGACAGACTATGAAAGCTCTGCTTTATTAGCTGTAAATGCACTTTCAGTCTACTTGTAGACTTAGAGCTTGGAAGCAAGAAGAGGTGATAGTGCCAAGAGCACCAAGACCTTCCTGGTGGTCAATCCCTACATTCTCTCAGGCTTGAAATCCTCTCCCACCAACTCCTTTTCCTTTCACTCCATCTGTCTGCATGGAAACCAGCTGTGTCTTAGGGCCTCAGGTCGTCCCACCTAGCACTAGGAGCTTCAGGAAGCATGTTGCTCAGCAGGGTTGTCTTTCTGGATCTCTAGAGTTAGTCAAAAGAGATGGGGAGATGGGCACCTCCGTATCTGGGAAGAGGCTTACCTCTCTTCCCTGTACAGGCAGCCTGGGATGACAAGGTCTGTCACGTAGGCACCTCACTTAAGTGCCTGGAGGTAAATGCCACTGGTGAGACAAGGGATCCAGGCTTCACCCAGTCTCTCTCCTGTCCTTGCACAATGGTGCCTCTTCTTCATGCCAGTCCTGGAATGAGGAGCCTGGAGAGGGATCCCATATGGGGAAGTCACGACATAATGACATTTTTCCTGCATGAAACCAACCCTGATGTAACTAGACGTTCAACCAGGTGTTGTACTTCTGCTGTACGTGTTCAGTGTTCTGAATGCTGCCCAATGCTGCTATGTTTATATTCTTCCTTATAAGACATTTGAACCTGTCAACTACCCTAGCTACAAACACATAAGGCGACTGCCTTCAATGGGCATATTCATAAGGGATGGAGCTCAAATGGGTCTGTCCTGAAATCCCAGATGCCTTTCCAAGGCTGGTGAAAGCAGTGCACAGGGCTCAAGCCAGCTCAGAGACTTAGCGAGGAGTAAGGTACACATCACCGAAGGGCAGAAAGCAGATTAATACAGTGCCTCAAGAGTGAGAACTGCGATAAAGATGCCCTTCTAGTTTAATCTTTAATACACTTAGTAATTTGTCAGTCTCAGCCCTTACTGCATGAATGAAAGGAAAATACACATCTAAGAGTTTGATAGAGAAAGCAAGGTTAATATACACAGATGAAAGCTGACAAACTGCTAACACACCTCTTGTAAAATAGCTGATTGTTATAACAAAAGATAACTTTTCAGAAGCTGAAAATAATTAAGTGCAGCTTCTTCTGTATCTCCCGGCATTTCTTGTGACTCCATAATGAGGAAATCCTTTTCTTTCCCTGACCTGCTTTTTGGGGACTGGTTCTTGAAATGTGGCAGAAACCGAAAGCCCTAGCTGCAAAGCACCCATTCATTGTCCAGTTTTCTAGGTCTTCTGCTCTTCCACTTTGTTCTCCTTTTTGCATTTCTGAGAATGGCGCGCTCACACAGCACACATGAGCATGCATTTCTTTCCCTGTATACACATTTATTTACACATATACACACATATCTATCTTTATAAATACATCCACCAGTCAGTAAATTTCAAGTACATATGCTATAAAAGAGTATTGGAAGGACAA
This sequence comes from Tyto alba, assembly GCF_018691265.1. Lineage (NCBI taxonomy): Eukaryota > Metazoa > Chordata > Aves > Strigiformes > Tytonidae > Tyto > Tyto alba. Next base: position 27,491,111 of record NW_024881321.1, read on the forward strand.
GGACTCCATTTACCACGATGCTTGACAAAGACCTAAGGAGAGTCCCAGGCAGAGACTTTTGCTTTAGAGGTGATTGTAGCTTGTGTCTCTATAAGTCTTATTGCAATTTTCTGAAATAACTGTGGAAAAGGGTGAGTCTGCAGCAATTATTTGGCAACATCTGCTGGTACTAGTAAGGAAAATGGAAAAAAAAAAAAAAGACTACTATCCAGAAAAAAATACCAACCTAGATAGTATCTCGTTCACAGCATTTTGGGGCTTTACTGATATGAATTTCATTATTTCTTGTTTTTTATTTGAACACAAAAAAACTTGCAAAAAGTTGCTGAGCCTTTTAGAACCCCTACTTCCTTCTTTTCATTCTACAGTAATTGTTAAATGATGACTTTTCTATATTTATGAAAATACATTCTCCAACAATGGTTTGGATAAAATACTGATGATCAAAACTGTTATCCTATTTGCTGGTTTTTTAAAAATGAAATTCATAATCCACAGAAAGTGGCTCCTACTTCTAATGGTAACCTCTGAACCCCTCCTTAACTGAATTACAGATTTATAATTATACTGCCACTGTCCATCACCCAGGAATGACATGACACAACAACACCTGATGGATTACCCCCACAGCCACTGGGTCTTTTTTATCACATCTTTCCTTTCCACATACTTTCCTCCAGAAAGTTTTGATTAGTAGAAATACATTCGGATTTCCCTGTGGATAAAAAGAAGAGAAGTGTTTGACATTTTCAAGACAATCTCAGATGGTACTGTTCAGGCCATTGCTTTTCCATTTCCCCTTGAGTCTTTACTAAGTCCAGTGCACAACCATTAATGTGGTTTTCACAAAGCAGTGATCAGTAATGTAAATACCATTTCTTCTCTCAAGACTTATAATGAATTCTGTGTTTCTTAAGCTTGTTTTTTTCACAATTTGTCATGTCAAGGATGTTAAAGATGATATTTGGAAATCACAGAACAGTTAAACCATAAACTGCTGTGCTCTTGTCCATTAGTAAGAAAATTTTGACTGCAGGGATATTTTGTTGGAAGGGTGGTATTAACAGTCATTTACATATATATATATATTTGCAGTGCTCTGCCTGCTTCTTTCATGTACCTTAAAATTACTACCAGATAATGAATGACCTCCTATTAAACTCATTCTTTGTAACACATCTTCCTGAAATACAGGCATTGCTGCTCAGCCAAGGCAATTTTGCCTGATGCAATATTATGTTACTAGACAAAGGTGTTTGAAAAAGGCCATGCATTTTATTTTCTAAATCAATACTTTCTTTTGCTGCCTACTGAAAAATCCTTTTTAGTGCTTACAACACATTTGAGAGTTAGTATAGGATTGTAATATTCAGTAACAGACTGAGACAATAACTAGCATTCTTAAAGATTAATTTTATTTGCCCTGCCTTTTGCCTGCAATCGTTATCTGCATAAAGCTTTTCAGACAGATTGTACCTTGTTAGTTTTCCTGATTCATAGTATACATATATTAATGAATACGTATTTTCATTGATGACAGTGTAAGGCAAGTTATTTCTCTCATAGTGTTATTCTACTGTTTACTCATGTGCATATTTTAAATTTGCAATGGCTTGTTGGAAAGTCTAATTGATTGTCACTGATTACTAGCCAAAGTTTTGCTTTTGTTAAGACACCATTACATAAAATTCTGATCGTTAGATGAAAGTTTAATTCTGATTATTAGATATTAAGGATATTCTTTGCAAAATCACACCAAACTCTTTATCAGTGGATCTCCACAAAAACACTGTGTTAAAAACGTTAGAAAACACAGTTTTTCCAGTTGTCTTTATAATGAGAAATAAAGAGACTTTTCTCAGTTAAACAAGAAGATATATTGACCTTTATATTAATCTTGCCATAATTGGACTGGTAAAGCATTAGAATATAGAATCCACAATTAACTAACTCTCCATGCAGACAGAGCAATATCTCAGCTGAAAAAAGATCAGACAGATTGTCCTGAAAGTCTTCCGGATACAACACACAAAGCGATATGCAGACCATCTACTATAGGTATCCAGTTGCAGCAACAACTATGGCATGCAACATCAAGAAAGAAATGAGGGAGTCAAACTATCTGCCACCCAAGGCCATGAGATCTTGACTGCTTATACTATCAACAGACAGAAATAGGAAAATATATTCTCTGTAGGTGCATATATTATATATTGCTCCTACTTCTCACCATTGACAGTACAGAGGATCCTTGGTCTAGCATCATGGTATAATAAGCCGTGTGAATGTTTCATGATCATCTCCAGCTTAGAAACCATTATAGACATGCACAGTGCCATAGTAGATGGTTTGCACAAAGCCAAGTATTAGATCCAAGTCTTAAAGATCAGTGATCAGAAGTAGAGTCATTTTTGGTGAGGTAACTATTCCCAAGGTGTATGGATAAGGAGTCCCCAATGTAATTTCGCTCAATCCAAAATTTAAAAGCGTTACAGCAATCTGGACAATGTAATTTACGCTCTGTGAGGACTATGCAATGGAGGATCAGAAATGCCTTCCCCAGCCTCTCTGGTCCTCCTTCCACTGAAGCTAGTGAGAGTTTGCCGTTGACTCCAGTACCAGGAGAAACATATCTAACAAGTGTGATGCTAACCATTTAAACCTGTGCTTATATCCTCGGTGTCTATCTCTCAAACAACACTGATGACACTTACTGTCAGTTCATAATTAAAACAGTAATAAAGTGTGGGGCGATCTTTTACACTGTTGCTTAATATTCAGTACTGTATGTATATATATACTTGACACCTCAGTGAAGACTTTGACATGCCTTATTCATTCTAGTTATTTTTATGGTATTGGTTTTGTTAGATTGCTTTACCATATAAAGAATAAAACTATAACTGCTCTGACTTTAAATTGTCCAATTCATTTTTACCCAATATGTGTTAAACAAATATAAATCATGTTCATCAGCTCTTCTCATTCTCATCACCCTTCACTCACACCATGAAGGCAATGTATATTGGTGGTTTGAAAACAGGGATTTGATACTCTCTGATGGACTACAATAAATATCTGAAGTAAGTACCTGCCTTGTGTCTTGTGGTTTCTTGGCTGCAAAATGAAAAGTGCTCTCTACGGGCCAGCAATGTTAATCCCATGATTGTCAGCTACTGAAGAATCATGAGGTAAAATGATTCTTTAAAATAATTTATGAGGATTTCATTCTATGGCATTCTTTTTCTGGCTATATTTATGTGCCAGACATGTTCCCCTAAAATCTGTCAGAGAAGTGAAGAACACTGTGGAAGTGTCAAAAGTCATGACATCTAAGGATGGAATTTCAGGCAGAAGTTATTTATTTATTCTCTTGCAAAAGGTGAGAGCTTTCTATGACTACACGTAAGATAGTTTAAAAAATGATACTCAGCTGTTATTTTGACTGACGTATTAGTTCTAAGTCAATCAGATGGGAGTCAATTTAATGGTAGCATTTTATTGTGAATGTTGAACAACTGTTTGTTTTTTTTTTTTCATAAAACCACACATGATAGAGGAGTCTTAAAATGTAAATCAGTCTTGTTCTTTAAGAAACGTGGGATCTGGCAAATTAGAGGGGTCTGTTTCTCCATTTTAATTTGAATTATTTTAGTTCCTGCAGTGGAGTCTACAATTTCATACTAGTTTTTTTTTTAACTGTCAGTACAGCCTCCTTAAAATTCTTCTGTTGATTTGGTTCTAAGTTTAAGGGTTTTGTTCAGCTGCCTACATATTGCTGTCTGGTGTCACTTGAAACATCTTAGGCTAGCCAGACATCTACCCAGAGCCAGCACACATGGCACAGGACCTGTAGAGGCCCTGCACCCTTCCAGACTGGCAACTAGATGTCCAGGTGGGATGGCCTCAAGAACCTTAAATGGAACTAAAGGCCTAAGTTCAGGCAAGAGAATCAATTTCCTAAATTTGGGTAGCTGAATCCCAAATGTTTGTACCTAACCTGGTGCAAACCTAGATTGGGGTGAACTGAATCTCACCCTGATGAGGGGGTTTGTTGTCTCAGTTGAGGCACTGCTGCCATTCTGGGTACTGCAGAGTTTGGTTCAACTGCCCACTGGATCTGTTGTATATCCCGTGTCGACATCTTTTGGTCCCACTCATTACACCTTGGATTTTTTAGGTTATTTCAAATGGCATTGGGCTCTTTTGTGGGGCAAATTTGGGTCACAGCTTGTATTGCCTCCAAGATAGCTGTGTGCAGCTGGCACATAGGCAGAGCAGCAAGAAACCACTGCCTTTCCTGGGTAGGGGCTGGAGCCAATGCATGGCACCGCTGAGCATCTCCAGTGGTTCTGTATCACCCACCCCTGGGCACCCACAGTAGGTGTCTAAGATGGATGAAGCCTGCTACCTTCTGGGGGCATCTGTCACTGAATTGGGAGAGACCAGCTCATTTTAAAACAGTATTTGTGAACAAATTTTTTGAGCAGGGTTGGGAATGTACTCACTTGTTTAGAGCGGGCCGCTGTGTTCCCTATTCTAGACCAAAACACTGGGTTTTCAAACAAAAAAGAGTATTTTGCAGTTTTCAGCCTCTGAAGAATGATTTCCAGGTTCTAATAATTTTGTAGTATGCTTTCTTAACACAAGGCAAACCTTGCTGTGTATGTTTCATGCTCTACAAGGAGGAAAAAACAATTGCTTATCATAGAAGAGCTTAGTGGAAGCATCAATTTAAAATTCTGCTACTTGCCTGGAGACATTACCTGCAACGGTGCGTAGATTCTTCTGTGAATCATGAAAAATCTGACAATTAATAACTCCTTTTAATTATTATTCTTTTCTCGGGCACCTACCAAAAGGTTCTATTAATTAATGGTACCTTGATTTAAATCCTGCTGGGACAGATGAAAATGTGAATTGCTAGACATTTGATTCAGTTAGGTGTCCAAAATCTAGCTGCCTGTTCAAACACCACTGAAGTCTTTTAGTCTAGAAATACTATGATGGCCATTTTCTTTGCCAGATTTCTGATATTTGTTTCATGATGGTATGAAACATTACAAGTCTATTATGATTTTTTGTCTCATCAGAATGCAAATAAAATGTGAGAAAGTATTAAAAAAAGTGGAAAAATAACAAGCTAACTGTTTGAAAACAACAGATGCTTTTATTTGAATGGCAAGTAAAGGTTCTGGTCTGTTCTTTTACATTTTAGAGATTATATTTGAAAAACAGCTTTAGCACTAATATTGATATACTAAATTCTGAGGCTTTACTAAATTTATTAGCACATTCTTGTTTTAATACACAATATCATATTTGCATCTCTGAAATGCATATCCATTCACTTCAATGTTTGTGTAGTATAGATGGCAAATATTAATAAATCCAATTGACTGTTGTCACTAATCCAGGGAAAACTGTGGCCTAAGAAAATGTTTTCTGATGCACTGCAAAACTCAGACATACCTGAGAGACATCAAATGCAGATGCCAAGCTAATATAAAGAATGTGCAGGTGTCAAGTACTTGCATTGTGATGTAAACGCAAGAAAAAACTCCTCTGGAATTTTGATCTGCAGGAGGACTGATATTATCTTATAAGCAGAGGGACGATGGCCTGGTTTTCTGCAGCTCCACATGCTGGATGGAGTTCATGTCTGAGATCAGCTTCAGCTGACCGGGACCTACCCATGGGAGGGAGTTCAGGGCTGGGCAGCCCACACAGCCGGGGGCTCCGGGGACTCTGGGGACGGGGCAGTGAGAGACAGCATTAAAAATGTGAGAGGCTTGGAGAAGGGAATAGCCTACTGCAACAAGCCGCTTTGATTTTTGTAATTACTGCAAATACATTATTTTATGAGATGGTCACTATGGGAGAGAGAGGAGAGAAATCCAGAAGCCAGAGGATAATAGAATTAAGAGGAAAAATTTGAGCTGAGTATCAGTAAAAATATCCCTAAAGTGAAACAGATGAAGATGCCAAGTATGGCTCCAGATTTTATTTTTTGAGATTAAGTTTCTCTTTCTTGGCTGGGCTTTTTTTTTCTGGTTAATGACTTTCTTCAATTATGTATTTATTCAGTTTTGGCACAGACATTAATTAATACAAAACAATCAATTAAATTAATATAAATACAGAAATTCCTCACAAACTCTTAACTAGATGCTAAAAACTTCCATCTTTTATCTGTAACCCTGACTATACTTAGAACACCTGAGAGTATATACAATACAAATGGTTAGTAAATTGAGCAACTATTTGTGCCACACCTTTTATAATGCTTTTTTAAAATACAGCTAGGTTTAAGCCTCATTCTACCTTCTCCCACTACTATGAATATTATTAGATAACTTAGAGGAGGGTGAAATAGCTATATTTGTAAAGCAAGGCAGAAAAAGCCAGAAGGATAAGGCAAACAATGTGGAAGAGAGGAGGGAGACTGGACCAGCAGGGGTAAAACTCTGGGCACCTCCCAGCAGAAAACATACAGCTGGGACAATCCTGCACTGCAATGCAAACACACTAGAAATTCAGACAGGCTTTTTTTTTTTTTCTTTTCCCAACTGTTGTGAAGCTTGGGAAACTTTGTTTCCCAATTCAGCAGTTCTCACTGTATGTAGTTACAGTGCCCTGAAATGTTGAAATATTTGCGTGACACCTCCCTAAATTCAGAGATCCTTAATAGTACCACAGCCACAACTGAAAACTAAGGGATTTCTATTCTAGAGCAAGCTGCTCCACTACACAATACATGAAGTGTGAAAGGAAAAAAGCCTGACATTCTCTGGCTGCAAAATGAATTTACTGGAACTTGTCGGGCAAAGGCAATACTCCAAGTAGTCATTTTGTTGTTCAATAAATTCCCATTCCCATTCACTTTGCTCTGTAAAACCTGCCCTATCCTTGTTTCCAAATGAAATAAATCATGGAATATTACAGAAAAGTAGAGGGATCAATTTTGTGCAGTGTTACTAGAGATGTGCTTTCCAGATAAAAACCATACTGATATTGAATGACTGACAGAAACTAAGGCAAAAATGAGCATGAGACAGGCTGTTGTGATGAGCTGACACAAATTAAGGTCTGAATAACACAATTAAGTATACATCAGAAAAACATGACTAGCAATCTCCAGCCTGGGCAAGCTAAAATGTTTAGATACAGGCAAGACTGAAATGAAAAGTACCGCTTTTTTCCCTCCCTTTTCAGTTTTATATAGAAATATACCTTTTACCTTTCTGTTCATCTGTCCTAGCACAGCCACTAGGGTATACTTTTTTACCAGCAGATGCACATAGTGTAAATGAATACTGAGCTCTGTAGTCTCTTTCTCCATTTGTCATGTCCCTGATCAGATATTTTTAGTTGGGAGATTGCATTTAAAAACAACAAATTCCACATTAAAAACAAATTATTTTATTGGTTTTGTAAAATCATGAGATTTAATCTAGGATTATACATGGAAAGTGTTGGAGGGAAAAGAAAAGGAGGAAGGAAAGATTGTACTTGGCCTGAATAAAAGGATCATTTCTCCTTCTATTTAAAATCCAGCTTTTTCTTTTCTAAGGAAGGATTGTGCTTTGCCTTCACAAGTGGCATTTTTCAAAACTCTGAGATGAATTCTAAATCCACAGGATTTGGCACACCGAGTCGGCGTACGCAGCTGCAGAAGAAGCATGCTTTCTACATTTCACCGAAGCTCCTGTCTCCATGCTCAGTGAGGAGATGAGCCGCCTTGGGATGTGACACGAATCTGAACAGTCTTAGAGCTGCTCTAAATGAAGCCATTTGTTCACATCTCTGCCAGACAGCTATGCCAAGGGGACCAGCGAGAGCGTAGCATGCCAAGCAAGAGTGCACCGGCTAACCACGAAGCCAGTTGTTGACGTAGGTCCTAGGGACTGTAAGTAAATTCGATGTGCACCTGCAAGGGCTGAGCACGGTGGCTCTCCTCACAATGCTCTTGCCGTGCGCAGCCAGCCAGAGCAACAGAGAAAGAAGCAGCTCATTGGCAAGGTCTCCCCATCTTGAGCAGCCACTGACCATGGGGTGGCAGGACATAGCAGCATGTAAGAAAGTGGAAGAGTTCATTGACAAAAGCTAGGCTGGAGTTTGAAAGCCCCTGGTAAAAATGAAAAAGAAACCCAGCGAAGAAGGTTTAATCAGCACTTCAGGCTCTATCTGAAATTGGTGGAAATCAGCCCAAAAGAAATCAGTCATCAGCCTTATTCCCAACAATAACAGTTTCTGAGCATTTAACGTGTTTAGTAGCTTTTCAGTTAACTCAAGCAGAGGAGGCAACTGTGAAACTGTTACAGATATTTGAACAATAACGCCTCCGCATAAAAATGAAGCTGCTGAAAGATGTTTTCAAGCAAAAGACACCAAAAAAAAAGCCAGTAAAACCTCAGGAGACCTTCTTCTAAGGCAGAAGTGAAAAAATCTAATAAGAGACCAGATGGACCAAACCCTCAGAGATGGGTGGCTGGGAAACAGGCCTGGAAGCAGCCTGGAACACAGCAACGAAATCACCAAGTGAAAGGAAGCCGCAAGATGGGACTTTGTGGCCACACCACTGAACATTTAAGCACCTGTCTCCTAGGCATCTAGCCACATAATGCAATTCACCATATCAAACCAGACAGCTGAGCTCTCTGCTACATGACCACAGAAAATCAGGAACCACTGAAGGAGATCCACCACAGGCAGAACCACAGTGCTGAAGAAGGAGCTTTTTAATCTAGTCTGTGAGAAAGTCTGACGGCTGAGATGAGAACTGAAAAGACTAGATCTGAGCTGGAGATGGAGTGACTGCCTCAAGTGACGGCCTACTTTATTCCTTTACTTGCAATTGCTGCCAAGGGCAGTGGTTGGAGTCAGCCCATGCTTTCTTTCCATCCTGCCTGTTGAAGTTGTTTCAGGGTTCATGGGTTTGTCAACAGGCTAGACACAGCAAGGCAATGAAGGGAGGAGAGACAAACAGGGTGGGATCATCTGCTGGGGAAGTGACCTGACTGCTTATTCCCTCTCTGCTGAATAGCTTGGCGTGTTCAGGTCTCCCACACTCATCATCACATTTAGTAGCTTAGTTTCTATCTGCAAATCCCATCTGTCCCAACACAAGGGTGACCTCCAGACACTTTGAAGGGAGAACACATGGCGATAGTAACATCATCATGAAGGCAGACAGAATCGGTGAAGAAGATCAGGACAGGCAAAAGGAACCAGACCTGCAGATTCTGCAGTTAGGTGCATACCTGGAGCTTTTTTCTCATATTTCTCCCTTGGAGGGTCCCCTGCTAGTATCGGACCATGACTTTGGATATATACAATGCAATGGCTTATACATTGGCTTAATCTGAAACAAAGGTTAGAGGTAATTTTTGCTGTTCATGGTCTTTCAGCCAGGAGGTGGATGCCCCCTCACAAGAAGAGAGAGCTGGTGTATAAAAAGGTGCCAGACCATTTCTTCTGGCCACCCAGGTCTTAGAAAGCCTAGTTTTAGCAAAAAGCTCTGGATAATTAATGTTGCCCCATAGCCATGACTTAGCTGCAGAATCATAGGTGCAGCTTTGTTCATAACCTGACTTTCTCTAGGCATCTGTGTGCAGGGCCCTTAACTGGCTGCATACACTGCATGAAGGGCCAAAACAGGTACTTCAGGAAACTAAGTTTCCTTCCTAGTTACCACAAGCCAACGTGCCTGATTCTGTAAGTGTGTATCTTCACTACTAAATTTAGCTGATAGCCTTCAAATCTGCTTCTTTCTTTTCCTCCCCTCACAAGCACAGGCACAGAATGTCTCTCCTAAAAGCAATGTAAAGTAAGCAATTAAAAGAAGCAGAAGGTCAGTATTGGCATTGCAACTTCCAATTTTACAGTAATAACCATAAGATGTGATTGCTTTACGTTGCTTCTTTCCTAAATCAGCGGCAGAATCAGAACAGATTCCTTTTCAAGCATTAGCTAAGCAGCCAGCAGTGAGATTTAATTTAATGCAGAAAACAGGTTCTCACTAATTCCTTCAGAGAATTTTCATGATAATCATTTGCACAAAGGCGCAGGCCATGACTGACAGAGATGATGTGGCTGCCACCAGCTTACTACAGAGTCAAAAAATTAGGCATCTGACCCAGTGGATGACTCAGAAAGAGGCATTAACTGCCCACAGATCCAGTACAGCCAATTGAGAGAGCAATTAACTAGTGGCTAGAGAGAATTAAAGTCCTCAGAAAGATAATCCACACAATAGCCCTAGAGGCAGAGCTGGGAGCTACAGAGGTCTGGATAACAAAAAGGCTGAGAAAGGGATGTTTTTGAGCACCTCTTCCTCTCCAGGGCTTAAACATCTCATTTGCATCTGCGTGTTACATGCTCCTGTGTGATTCGGAGCCCTTTGTCAGAAGAAAGCACCAATTCAGAAGGAATTATTTCAAAGGGGAGTCGGGGCGGGAGAGGTGATGATGATTACACCCATCTCATCTTGAAGTCATTCAGGAGCTCAGCTCCCATCTGCCAGCAAAGTGCCTCGAGTAAAAAGTGACTACGGAGATGGATGTGCTGGTCCCTCCTCCTTCCCCCCCGGGCTGGGCTCGGTGACTGCTCAGTTATGTACGTGAGAGGAAAAAGCGATGGGCAGAGGTGGTCCACGGACACCAGTGACACCTGTCTTGGGTGGGCACTGCCCTCCCTATCCCCATTTCGGTGCCCCCTCTGTGCCCCCACCCCACAGACTCCAGGAGCTGAGGTGACACTGCACTGATTTGTAGGACCAAAATCCCAGGGTGTCCTGGGCTCTGTGGAGATTTGAGATGGTGTGTTTTCAGTATTGTTTCGCTCAGTTTAGGAATCTGTGCCTCTTTGCCTCCAGTTATGGGACAGAAGAGTCCCTTTTCATCTCAACCTGGCAGTAATAGCTTTAATAAAATTTATTCAACAACAGATCACAAGTACTTACTAGTACCTGAATAAACCAGCAATAAAAAAATGCTTTTTCTGTAGTTTGGGATGAGTGGAACATTAAAACATGTAAAACCAACCTTTACAATCAGAGTTGATGCAGGATTTCCTCCAACCGTTTTGTAATGTTCCTATTCTCAGCTTTCTTCCTTTTTAAGCATTTCATATAAAGCTTACCTGTGCTTCCTCCTTTCACCAAGGACACAACTTTCCTCGGTTGCAAGACCAAGACTGTCTTTTTAAAAAGGGAGAAAACAACTTTCTGGTGTCACCAGATAATTTTCTAGTAAGCCACGAGAGGGCAGGCTGTGCCCTCGATACAGCTTGCTTCAGACAGATTTATACCAGCAAGTGTTCAAACCAGTCACAGTTTTAAAGCCCTAATTATTAAACTAAGGCCCAGCGATTGGAAAGAGTAACATGCAGATCTTTGACCTTAGCATTTTGCATGTGCATAGTATCAATCTAATGCCCTCACTGCTTTTCTTCTGGAAAGGAAAACACCTTTCTACTCAACTTACAAGTGAAAACTGATCAACTCTCACTTTTTTTACCCATCCGCACTTGGGCAATATCAGGTCTAACAAGTTGGCTGCTATACTACATTTTTCACATTTTTCACCTGTCTCTCCTTTCCCTACCTCACTGACACTGCCACTTGCCCATAACTAGGGCAGCTTGCAAAGCAAACACTTGGGTCATCAATATCCAAACCTCTAAGGTGGGGAAGCCAGTTGGGCGCACACTATGCCCTGTGAGCCCAAGGAAAAATCTAATTTACCCGTGGAAGTGGCAGCCTAGTCTGTCTCCTAAACTTTGTCATTCACATCACATGAAAGACAAAAAGGTGTCAATCTGCATCCAACAGCATCTCTCTAAATCAGTATTGAGCAGAAATTGTTGCATGTGAAGACTCATAGTCTTGTAGTGCTGGAAAGTGGCTGACACTTGCCCCTTGAGAAGGGCACGTGGAGACCTCAGACCTAGCTGCAAACCAACACTGACCAGGGTCCAACTGATGTGACACAAGCCGAAGCCAGGTCTCTGGAGACCTCAGCCGATGTCCTCAGCACCAACGCCGGTCCCTACACAGTAAAAACCCCTGACAGGCAACCTGAATTGAGAGTTAGGGTACTGGGCTGAGTGGCTGTACAAAAACGCTCCAACCACTGACGTCTTGGGCATGAGCCAAGGCTAAGTGCGCTGAGGCCCCCCAAAGGCACCCCGGAACAGCAGAAACAGCAGGAGATCATTGTCCACCTGATGCCGCAAGGAATACCTGAGCATGTGGTGAGCAAATCATAACTTTTCCTTGTCCCAGAAAGTCTGCATTTTAGAGGCAAGTTTTGTGAATTACACATATTCAAAGCTAGGTATATGTGAAGACCTACTGAGATCTTCTTTCTAGTTCATACAGCTAGTATTGAGGAGGCCTAGAAGAAACACCAGAAAGCATTACTAACTGGAATTTTTTATTTAAGACTACAAAAGCAGTTTTTCTAAGACTCAGGACCTTACAAAATGCAAAATCTGAGCACTCCATTAATGTAACATATTATGCACCAAATCTGACACAATCCATTCAGGACTTCATTTGCTGTGTAAAAACCCTCTCTCGAGATAGCATGGGAGAGCCACCCAAATATGGTTAAAATCTATGTCTAAATAAAGAAATATATAGGGAATATATAAAGGAATGTTTAAGATGGGGTCTAGGGAGTGCCTCATCCAAACCTCATCCCCTACCTGCAGACCTGGGTAATGAGAGATATCTCAGTCTTGGGTCCTGGGTCCCAGACTGGAGATTTGGGTCTAAATTCATGAAACAGTGCAGCAGAGACAAAATACAGAAGGATAAGCACCATTTTCAACTTCTGTCACAGGTCCCTAACACAGAGGTAAAGCACAAGTATATCTCTAGCTGTCAGGGAACTCCTGCATTTAAATTTCAGGAGAACTTGAGCTTGGAGGTTTACCTACTGCTAACATCAGCTTGATTGGAAATAACATACGGAATTGATCATGCTTCTGAAATAAACTGTAATCAGAGGGGTCCTATTGTATTTTGTCAAACAGCATGAAACATTTTGAACCTTAAAAAAAGACTATGCTATTCAGAATATTTATTGGTAACTGTAAAATAATATGTAATCCAAATATATATGTAGAGTTAATAACTTTCCGCACATCTCTGAGCCGCTAAATGAAATCAAGAATACATTGAGGTAAAAAATTATCTTGGTTATTCAAGTTGATTTTCTTCTATTTAGAGCTTTAGCTGTCTTGATCTAAATCTATAGAGGGTGATTTACAAGTGTCACACACTCCAGATAATGTTTGGTAATAAGAAAAGTCTGGCCTGTCTTGGGCCTTGTACATATGTACCCAGGGACCTCATATATTACAATTCACAAGATAACAGGAAAGCCTGAATGAGAACAATGTAGTCAGCTGCCAAAGGAGTGTGTGATAAATTCTCAGCTCTCAGTAAGACAATCAAGGTCACTTCCTACAAGAATAAGCAAAGACACTAAGCAAGGACACTAGGCCTCTTCCATGTACTTTTTGGGGCTGAAGCGCACATTCATCAGTTGTTCAAAACCTCTTCTCTGCCTTCGGCGCTGGAAAAGTACAAGCAGCAGAAGGAGTGTGGCCAGAGCTGTAAGTGCTCCTCCAATTGTGGATCCAACCGTGACAGCCCATGCTTGGGTTTCGTCAAGTGAACCTGGAAATATGAAATGTCTGAAGTGAGGACAGCCCATAATTTCATTTCTCAAATCACATGGAAGAAAGAAGATATCCCACAGCCTGGTAATTTGATTACTTGTGTGGCTTAGAGACCCACTGACCAGAGGGGAAGCTGGTAATGCACCGTGTAACCAACACACATACCAGAGCCGGAGATGTTTCCTGCCAGAGAATTCTACAGCTGAATGTAAACTTCAACCTTTCATACAAGTTGAAGTGTTGAGAACGGGAAAGATTAACACTAACAAAACAAAAATACCATTCTCTTATCTAAATTGGACAAAATTATGAATGATTTAAGCAATTCTTTCTATAATGACATTTCATCATAGCTGTTTCCAAGTTATTTCAGTCAACAGAAAAACCTCAAATTTTCCTATAGACCACAAAGAAGACTACTGTCAAACTTTTAACTGAAAACACTACATAGTGTGGTTCTGCTGACCGGCTCCAGATCACATCCTCTGATTTTGAACCGCTTCTGTGGAACCACTGTCTTCTAAGATAATATTGCCCATTCTTATAATAATCCTGCTTCGCTTGGCTAAATAACTTTGTGTTTTCATTTATGCTTCCGGAAGCAACAACTGCCTGCTGTCCCGTCCTGAAAAATGCTACATATACTGAGATTGCAATAATTACATTTGACTAAATATTCACTAAAAAACTCTCAAAAGGATTTAAGGTATTTAAAAGGTATTTGACATATGGTCTTAAATCCTGCTAGCTCAAGGAGCTGTCACACTGGCTATAAAAGCAACTAAAAGTTGTGTGCCCCAATCTGCAATCTCTGTCAACAAAAGAATGGAGGTCAATCGTGCCCAAATTCGGTAAGATCCCAAAATTAATTGTTTACCACTTTACCATCTCTCAAGTAAAAGCCAGCAATGTATTACCTATGTTGATTTTTAATGTGGTTACATGAAGTAGAATTAGCAATTTATATATTTAGATAAAAGAGAAGGGGTTTGTTGTAAAAACTTTATTCTCTGAACACTGACCGTGCAGGCAGGGATAGATATGCTGCTTCATAGTGAGATAACTATTTAGGTGGGAGTTGAGAAGCAGCAGAATCACAAGCTGCCTTTGTGGCTCTCTGGGTACCTCATACCCAAGGGGCAGCAGCATTTCCAAAGCGGGAGCAGGGACAGTGGTCCAGAGGGAGGAAAACTTAAACTCCATAAAAGGGGAAGTTTAAATTTCCAGGGGAAATTCTGGGGACGCCCCTGAGAAAAGCACTGCAGAAGCATGTCTCCAAAAGTCAGGGCTCCCCTGCGTGAATGCGGTTTGAGGACAAGGGTTTCAATCTTTTGCAGTCTATAGACCTTTAAACAGTCTCCACAGATTAAAACCACAGATACATGGTAAGCATTTAGAAGACGTTTCTGGCCACATAGGTTAGATAAGCACCTACTGCCTCTCAAAGGAATCCTGAGGTAGAGAAAGAAACAGCTCAGATTCAATCTTTGTTAAAGCAGCTGAAGCATGTTTTTCATGCATTTCTTACACTTGTGCCTTTTACAAATATTTGTAACTCGTGTTGCAAATTTGGGATTTGTGCATAAATTCTTTGTTTTCTTGGGTTTTGTCTTTATATCATTTAAGTCCAAGGTAATTTCAAATGAACAGACAAACCCTAAGGCACATCACACCTATGGGGATGGAAAATCTTTAAAACTAGGGGCAAAACACCCAGTTACGTCTTTCCAGAGTATCCAAAGATTAATGGAGTTGACCTCTAATGAGATTCATAATGCAATATCAGTCAGAGCCTGTGCAAAACAAGTATTTTCTGATGACCAACATTAGCCAGGCAAGCTCCCTGGCAGAGTGTCTGACCTCTGACAGGTTAAAGGATCCTGTAACAGGCATGAACAGTGCTGGGAGCAGGAGTCAAAAACAATGATTCCTCAGCTCCAGTGGAGCACCATCATGAATGCCAGAGCTGTTTTGAGTTGATGTGTTTTGCAGCAGAGCAAAGTATGTGCACACTTGTAGTTACCATGGCTTATGTGGTGAGTTGTTAACTCCCTGTGCTACAATATGTGATTGCTCATGAGCAGTTGAATAGACCTATAAGTTTTGTGAAAGATGCTTTATTTTCCGTAAGCCAGTGTCATTGAAAACGTGAGCTGTCTCATTGCTTGGCCTGGAACAGCCTCCAAACCTGTCCTGGGTTTGAGTGAGTGGTGGGGTTATTTTTGGTAGCAGGGGAGGGGGCTATAGGGGTGGCCACCTGTGAGAAGCTTCTCAAAGCTCCCCCAGCTCCAATTCAGCTCCACCTCTGCTTGAAAACTGAGCCCATCAGCTGCGCCTCTGCGATAACGTATTTAAGAAGGGACGTGGTGACGGGCA
Source organism: Tyto alba (assembly GCF_018691265.1). Taxonomy (NCBI): domain Eukaryota; kingdom Metazoa; phylum Chordata; class Aves; order Strigiformes; family Tytonidae; genus Tyto; species Tyto alba. The sequence continues at coordinate 27,507,179 of NW_024881321.1, forward strand.
GTCGGACTTGTGAGGAGGAGCTGCTGCAGCTGCGTGAACACCAAGGTCAGTGGAGGAACGGAGGAAGAAAGGAGGGGGGGAGGTGTGCCGGAGCAGAGACCCCCCTGTGTCCTGTGGTGAGACGGCAGGGCAGCCCCCCACTGCCACTCATGAATATCTACAGTGGAGCAGACACTGATTTATGGCCTGTGTTTCATTTCACTTGGATGATCAAGGTGCTGTGCCCGAAGAAGGCCGGGGTCTCATGGGAACAGGCAGCCCCGCTGCTGTAATTCAGTGCTGGGAGGATTGCAGCATGTGGGGGTGTCCCACGCCAGAGCAGCTCGGGAAGGGCTGCAGCCGTGGGAGGGAATCCAGTTGGAGGAAGTTAGTGACCCACGATGGAGCAGTGTGGGGAACGCTGCGGCCCATGGGAGGAATTAATGTCAGAGAATGTTTGTGGAGGACTGTCTCCTGTGAGAGGGGGACCACGATGGGGCAGGGGAAGAAGTTCCAGAAGCTCCTCCCACCGAAGATGGGAGGAGCAGCAGCCCTGACTGCACCCCCCATTCCCTGACCCTGCACCACTGGGGGAGGAGGTAGAGATATCGGGAGCAGAGCTGATCCCGGGAAGAAGGGAGGGGTGGGGGGAAGGTGTTCTCAAGATGTGGCAATGCTTCTCACTGTCCTACTCTGTTATGTGTTGTTAGTGTCTGTAATAAATGTATGTTCCTTTTTTCTTCCCCTAACGAGTCTGCCTTTTGCTCTTGACCATAATGGGTGATTTGCCCCTCCCGGTCCTATCTTGAACCCCAAGCCTGGCTCTCTGTCCCTTCTCATTGCCGGAAGAGAAGGGGGATTGAGTGGCTGCGTGGTCTTTCGCTGCCGACCAGGCTCAAACCACGACAACACCTTTGAGACATACCTGGCAGGTCAATGGCATAGGTGTAGCCGAGCTGCTCCGCAGTTTGGAAGATCTCATTGTTGGTCACAGGAGGGAAAAAAGGGACCATATTATACAGTCTGTTGTGACCAATGGGAGCCAGCTCCTCGGGCCAGGCATTGTCAGGTGGTTTAAACCTCTTCATCCACTCGTCAAAGATGGCATCAGTAAAGGAGTGAAGAACCTGAAAATCCAAGCGTGGGTATACACATTTACTAAGCTCTGTTAGAACTCAACAGCATTTAAAACACTCTCACCTAAGGTGGCAGCAGCTTTTGAAAGAGAAGGAAGAGGGTAATCTAATTTAGGTGGGATTTACAGAATGGGAATCCAGGAAAGCTCATGAGAATTGAGTAAACTGATCTCCTGCATGGGATATCTTGCTGTATTTGTCCTTGTTGCTGTTGTTCATAATGAGCTCTTTCTCCAGACAATTTAATATCAGCTGGTATTGAACAGGCAGGTCCATCCTCTCGGGTGGGGGCCCACTGAGCTCATTCAGGTGAATGTACCTCTCAAATGTATTTTAATCTCTCTCATCTCTGAACAGGTATGGAAAATTGTAGGAAATTTGATTCTTTCATGCTCATTTTAGAGCAAGCCACCAGCTCCACAGCTCCAGGTACCCATGAATCTGGTCAGGTCTTGACCAGTGAGTTTATAAGTCTATAAAGCACTAATACATGAAAGTTGTTTCAGACAAGAATTACAAATGTCTGAGGCAATTCAACTTAATTTCTAATGTAGCCATTAATTACAACCCTGGAAAAAACTTAGAAAATATCCTACAGAAAATAATCTTGAGTATAAAATTACACCTCAGTGAAATGAAGATTTCATTGTGTAAGAAATAAATGAATGTAGGAATTCAATAATTATTAAGGAAATAAGCTGGAGAGCCACTACATAAGTATTCTGACTAATTTCTCCAACAAAAGATTGCAAACTTAAAGTGAAAGTAAGAAATTAATTATTTGTATTAGAATTTGTCCATATAATCACTGTGGTTTGATCTAACAGAGGAAAATAAATTGGCATGATCTTATTAGGAGAGAAAGATGTGTAAACAGAGTCAACTGTTGGCTTTTTATTTGCACATTGCTGTTTGTGCTGCTCATTGCAGTGCAGCACTGTACCATTGCACCAGTGAAATCACATTATTTCTATTTCCCAAGAGACCCTGAAATTAGATGCACTTCCTTTTAGCCTGTGAATTTTGAAACAAAGACACAAACTACTCGGTCTACTGCTCTAAAATAACTAGCCCCACTTTCAGTTTATCTTGTTGCTGTGGAATTGTCAGGCATAAGCCATTAAGTTTAGATACAACCTAATGAAAGGATTCAGGACAACATGACTAGCTCCTCTCCCTAGAAATTTATTTTGTATTTTACAAATCACTGTGAGATTTCTCTCCTCTTTATTTGACCATTATGCAGTCATGGCAGTGTTCAAGAAAAAGATAAATATTTTCTCCTTTTCTGTTTAAAGGACTTATTTTTAGGGAATTCACTTTACTTCTGTGCTGCAAGTCTCTGGTGAGATAGCTGACTTTGACCCACAGCCACTGCCACTCACTCTGGAGGAAAAAGACATACCACAAAGATGGGATCGTTGGCAGCTGCATGAGGGAGAACACTGGTCCCATTCAGGAATGAGTGAGCCAAATTGTGAAGGCTCAGCATCCGCAAGTTAAGGGCTCCACCAGGTTTATCGAAGCCCTCCAGCGCATTCCTGTGGATGGGTAAAAGCAGCATCAAGTAACCAGACTTTGCTGACAAATGAGCACGTAAAGAAAACCCTTGACCCAGCCGAAGAGCTGGAAGAGCTGAAAGACAAACCTGAAACTGAAACTGGAATTGCGGAAAAAGGGGGGGCTGTCAAACTCCTGCAGGGAGAGGCAGCTCTGGACGTCCTCCGCGGTGGGCAGGCGCTCGCTGGAGCCCGCGGGCGGCCTCCGCCGCAGCGGCCCTTCATCACTCCCGTTGCACAGAGTGACCAGGCGGTTGTAGTCATCCAAGCTGAGCGTGACATGGAAAGAGGCACAAGTCAGAAGAAGGTCATGACTTGTTGGCTTTTTCCCCCATAGCATGAAAGAGGCCTTGGCTATATGTGTGAGAGAGAAGAGGTTAGGGACTGACAACTCCCCGGGCATCTCAGTTCACCTCCCGTGGCCTGGGAGCTGAATTTATTGCAGGACTGACACCGTGCCATGGCTTTCTGTGGCTCTGCATCCTCTGTGGACCATCAGTCATTTGGACCAAGAGTTACCAGGTTTGTTGTCCACAGATGCTTTAGAAAAGGCAAGTACAACTCCCTTCATGCCTTTTCCCCTCCCGAGGGCTTTGGAATAACATTTTTTGCCAGACAATCTAAAACAGTCTTTTGAATTTTGAATTGACAAACTTTCAGTCCTAAGGACTAGTTTTTTAACTCTTATCAAAGAGGGAAAAAAACCCAGGAAAGTCCCACTGTGGGGTGGGCTGAGAAAATGAAAGGAAAGACAGAAAACAGGATTTCACTTTCCATCCCTCAACCCTTTTACAGGAAAAGCAACTGCAATTCATTGCATCCTCTTTTTCAAGGCCTAGAGGACATCCTGCTGTTGCTGAGGTTGCCCACTAGCTAATGGGGAGCAAGTTCTTTATATCAGGAAGAGAAAGAGGAAAGGAGGGGACAAAAACAGTGTAACACTTGTGAAAAATTCTGTGCTATTCAATATGAAATGAAACGGCATTTTCAGAAACCCCTGAGGTAAACAAAAGCCCTTCTCTGTTTAACCTTGGCAAGGCAAAAGTTTAGTCACTTCAGTTTTTAAGGAAAAACAAAGCCCTATTTATCTTAGAGAAAAAAATAGGGGCAAGATTTAAAGCCTAAAGCTAGAATTTAAAGTAGCTCCTTAGGTACCCAGAGAAAGAGGCTCTTTTGAAAAGCCGTGAGCTCTCAGTATCTCCAACTGACTGACTGCATGCTGCCCTGGAGCTGACAGAAGAATGTTACATGGGTATTGTAACCAGCAGCATCTTATATTGTAGTGCCCCAATCCTGCATGTGAATCCCCTGTCAAAGCCCTGCTCTTACCCGAATCAGTATATGCCTAAGGAAGCTGGCAGCAAGCTCCTGGCTGTCTCTGTTTTGTTTTCCATGTGCAAACTCAGCCACTTCAAAGTCAATCCCCAAACTGCACTAAATATATCAGGGTTAAGGTCTCACCCAATACAAGGCAACAGATTTTTCAGCCTATCTCTAGCTTCCTATATGCCAAAACAGTTTTCTGCTTCTGCTGCCAAAATCAGTTGGGTGTTTGTTACAGAGAACCAACACACAGGCATTTCTTCTTTAAAACGATACTTGGCAATGTGCAAACTCTTCAGACTTTTGGCAGTCTCAAATTGGCTGAATTGACTAAAATCCTGTAGCAAAAGAATCATCTTTAAAAAATATACTACCATAATACCAAAGAGGAAAGTTTACACAGCACCATCTACACACAAACCGACCGTGATTCTCAGTTTTAAAAAAGATGTCTTGGCTCTTTTCCTGCTGCTTGTTCACACTGAGAGAGCAGCCCGTGCTCTCAACGCTGAACGAAAGCGAGGTTTGGTCAGTATGCAAGCTTTCCCTAGATATTCTCGTACCTGTTACAAACTATTTGCCACCGGGAGAACCTGGAGCTCAGGCTGATCAGCCCCGGGTCATCCAGCCGCGATGCTCCGAAGAGCTGGTCCGTGCAGACATCACACTCGTTTCTACCTGTGGCAAAGTTCCAGTAGGGCAGCGCGAAGGAGTCGTTGCCCACCAGCCGCTGCAACGGACAGAAATGCATTAGCAGGGAATCACCTTCAAAGGAAAAAGAAAGAAAGAGACCCCTGAAAGTTGTTTCACTGGATATTCTGCTTTTCGTTCTGCATTTCAACTACATGCATCTCACAGTGCTGCTCTAACTCCATTCAAAAGATTGGAGCATTAAGTCAGTCCAAGCAAAGACACTCTCCTGTTGGTCTGCACTTCTTTTGGCCCACATTAGGCTTTCTACCAACTCAGAGACCAGGCGGGAACAGAGATGAATTGAGCCTTGAGCAGCTAAGAGGCATTTGGAGTGAGGTAAGTGGGTCATGGGTAAAATTGTGCATGTGGTTTGCTTTTGCTCCAGAAAGGCTAGCTAGCTGTGGGGAAGAATCTGAACTTGTATGAATAGAGGAATACAGTGCATTTGTTTGTGCTTGCTTGTTAGATACGATTTCATGCAAGATCCTGCAGCTATTTTGATACCAATCATTTTCACTAGAGATCCGCAAGGCTGAAATACAGTAACATTGCCAATGTAGAAGGAACACAAGTGGAAATCAGTCACTGATTCAGCAACTGACTGTTGGGCACGTTAACATATATTTCTTTAAAAGATGTATTGCTGAATATCTGTATGTATTAAATGTATCATGTGGCACATTTAAGGGTGGTAATATTTAAAGTTGCTTTTATTGGGATGCTGTCTTCAACATCAGGGAACAATATATGTTACCAAGTTTTACATGTAAGTGTTGCTTTGATTTTATTAATAAAGAGTGTTAATTCACATCTTCTGTCTGCTGTTGTGGAGATGAAGAAAAAAATCTCCATGATAACCTTCACGGTGTTGTTCACAGTGAGAAACTGTTAAGTCCTCAGTATCTTGAAAGCACTAATTTCACTTTAAACAAAAAAAGGATCAGTGAACAAACACTCCTGGGAGTTTGGGTAAGAATCTATCCTAGGAAATACCTTACCCTTGGCTGGCTCAACAAAGTCACATAGCAAAAGAGAGAAGCTGCATGAGGAAAGGGAAAGGCTGTTCAGCTAACCTGCAGGTCTCTCTCCAGCAACAGCAAATGGTACCTATGCCAAGTAACAAAGGCAGGTCCTTGATGGGAGAAATCGATACCTGTGAAGGGGTGGCCAGGCCCTACAAAGGGAAGATAAAATAAGCACTTAGGCACCAAATGAGGCTCGAGAGAAAGACAGCACCTTCTTCTACTGCCTGGAGTAGATTTAAACAAAAACCTGCAGCTCTGCACCTTTGGAAAAAGCACACAGATCAAAAGCTACACCACTTACATGGGACAAGTGAAACAAACTCCTCTGTGGATATTCACTTCAGTGCTTCCCAAAAGTTCACATTCCACCAAAAGTTGGATATTGTGAAGATTTCTTATCATTTCCATGGGTTTTGGTTTTAAGAAGCAGTTTTATCATTTAAAATCTTAGCTTCTTGCTAATATGTACCACATCATTATCTTATTCTCTTGCTCAGCTACAGGACTTACACCATGTATCTGTCAAGAGAACCTCAGCATTTTCCATAACCTGACAACAGTAATTCAACATCCTTTGCCAATTTTCTTCAAATTGTGCTTGTTATTTCTTGTGTTGTGCTCTTGATATTACACATGAGAACTAAGACACTTGAAGGCTAGAGGCTTCGAACCACATATGGATTTGTTAATCACTGCAGCAAGCTTCAACACACATATGAATTTTTTTATCACTGCAGCAATACTAGAAGTTGCCACTTTCCCTTTCCACGCGATTTTCCTGTCCCCTGAAGGACCTTTGCACTTGCTAGGCCAGAGACTGCTTCCTTCAGCCTTGGGAAATGGAACAGCGTCAGAAGGACACACTGAAGAAAAACAACTGCAGCATATCAGATACCATCTAGCAAGGAGTTAGATATATGCTGTTCAGCTTGCACGTAGGACTGCCAGTTAGAAAAGCCATACTGGTGCCTTCTTCTGTGAGAGCTGGGCTTTGCGAAGTGGGGCTGGCTTAGGTACTTCTGTCTAGAAGAACAATGAGGACTAGGAATCTAGGATTTGGAGAAAGCATGGGGTTAGATACCCAAACCTCTAACCCAGTTTGGTTACAAAATTTGGCTGTGGTTATTCAGGCAAATCTCATCCTTAATACCTTGCCAAAGGCCACAGAAAACAGTAGCACTCTGGTCCCCAATGTCCCCACATGGTCTCTGCCTTCACCACTGCAGAGCCCCTTTCCCACTGCTGCTGCATCCACCTTGTCCTGTGAACTAGGAACACCTTTTTGAAGTCAGCCCCTGCCTGACCACGCTTCAGTTCACCCAGCAGTGGGGCCTGTGAACTGCCTCCCTGTCAGACAGAAGATGCACCAGAGGTGCGTCTGGTCACCATGGGGTGGGGGGGGGTGTAGACCACAGCAGGTCTGAAGCACACCTCCCTCAACCGTGGATGGCCACCACCTTCTCACCACCAACTGTTCCACTCCACAGATCTGCTCCTAGTGGGACTCACTGGAGTAGCGCAGCTGTGTTAAGCATACTTACCTTTGTTCAGCAATGATATTTTTCACCTTTTCTTTTACCTGCAGAGCCCGTTGGATAAGAAAAGCACTAACCTAGTAGCGTGTCTCTGACTGAGTAGTAATGAAGCCAAACAAAGTAGTTGTAAATACTACAGTTGGCAATTTGTGGTTCCTCTCCAGTGGGACCAAGCAGACTTAACCAGTGCTGAGTCGCAATTACATAGTCTGGGTGAATTGTTGTCTTTGCACGGTCTAGAGCACTGAAGAACTGCTCTCTCTCCTCTGCCGTCAGGGAGTGGACATCTTTCCTGACAACTGCTGGCTTCCTCACGTTGCATTTGGGGCCGGTCCAGCCAAACTTACAGTCACCACAGTTATAGCCAGCAAAATTTCCTGAATCAAGAGGGAAAGAGCAGTCATGACATTATGAATCAGGGAAAACTAACAGTGAAATGCAGAAGAATTAAGAATTAGCACTCTTTTTCCGCAGAGACGCCAGTTCCTGGAAGGCACAGCAGCTGAGCAGACTGGCAGCTTTGCCAGCTGCCTAACCAGAAGGATGGCTCGCTTCCCAGCACCGCGGCAGGGCCAAGAACCACACTCAGCTGGCTGGGAAGGTGAAGTGCTGGGTAATGGGCTTGATGCCCCAAGGTGCTCAGAGCTCTGCAAAGCCCTCAGGCACGTGAGTAGTCTCACCGAACAGTGGGCTGAGCACTTTGGGTTAAGCAAGTGATGAAGTGCTTTGCTCGACTGGCTATCAAGTACTTCCAGGATCAAACCCAAAAAAAGGTCGGTTCACATGGATCCTTAAGCGCATAAAAGAATCCCCAAACAAAACAGTTCTCTCAAGGACAAAACTTAGGAAAAACTAATGTCTGTTAACAGTGTATCTGGGACACAACACGATCCAGGACAAGCACCAGGAGTGCTGCAGGTCACGCTTTAAGCATTATTAAATGGTGCTGCAATAAGAGCCTGAGAAACACTGCAGTAAGCCGCTGGCATCGTTCCTAAGGCACATAATCAGGTCTGCTCTAGGCTATTAGCTCAGACCCTCTAATGTGGCAGAAGAGCCCAGGAGAGCAGAGCTTGCTGTGAGCGTGGCCTCTCACTCAGCGTGGCAGACTGCCAGCTGCAGCAGAGAGGCCCTGCTGCAGATCCTTTTGCCTTTGCCGGGGGCAGACGGGGGGACAACCGACCATTCCCGCAGCGGACATCTGCCTCCTGCCCGCACGCAGGCAGGCTGCTGGCGTAGCAGTGGTGTAGGGCAGCGGGCACTGCTGCCAGGGGAAGGAGGGAGCAGAGGGGCAACCAGGGGTCCTCTGGGATCTCCACTCAGTTCTCAAAAAATTGCACTGAGACTCCCTAACGCCACCCTCCCTCCAACCCCGTGTACACACTCGCTCCACAACAACCATGCCAACTGTTTTCCCAAATGCCACAAAGGGTCACTGCTCCCCACACATATCGTCACTGCTAGACCCAGGACAGGCTTCGGGCTAACGTGGGGACGGGGAACTGGCTTATGAAGTGTTCCTGGATGGGCAGACGTCCCTTGGGTGTAGAGATGAGTCTATGAGCAGAACAACAGTTAACACTAAAGTAAGATTTCAGATTGTCAGGGGCTACAGGGCTTATTACCAGTTTCAAAGTCCCCCAAGGTTACAAGGGCTGTTACCAGAATGTCTGTGTAGCTTATGGCTAGCTTTAGGATACGGGCTGCTGAGATCTAAACATTTGTGACAGACTCCTGTGAGACCTACCAAGAAGACATGTGGACTCTTAACTGTAGGTTTTGAGAGCTTATGGTTACCTCAGAGGGTCTGAAATGTATAGGCTTACATACTGTCATGAAGCTTAGGACCAGTGCTAAGGTTAGGCACCACAAGGGTGAAGACTTCAACTAGGTTTTGGATCGTGCACAGCCCAGTGGCATACCATGTGGACAGTTTCCAGGTTATGGCTTATGTTTTGTCCCAGTGCAGTTAGGAGGAGTTGAGCTCGGCTGCCATGTTTCAGCTAGGATGGAATGCACCCAAAGCCAGGGGTCTGCATCAGTTTAGGGGATGAAGACGTATGCCAGAAAAAGCAAAAGTTTTCAACACTACCATATTAGGCCGTGTATATTGCACAAGTTTCAGTAGATGGACCATGAACTTCTGGAAAGCAGCCATTGTCCCCTGACACCAAAAGGTACAGTTCAACCCTTTTTAAGAGAAGGGAGGCAAAGCATGAATTAACCATGAATAAATCTGTCAACAGCCTTTTTTGAGATTGGCAGTCATGCTTCCAGTAATTCAGGTGACCCATCTACTCTCAGTGTTGAATAAGCATCACACTGAAATACAGCACTAATGGAATCAAAGTTAGTGCAGGAGCAGGTTTGTCCCGTCTGGTTTGGTACCAGAACAAGACTCCATCAGTCACTTGTTGGGGCTCTGATGGTGCCTATTCCTCTCTCAGTAAGAGCCCTTTGAATCTATGCAGCTCTTGATGTCCCAGATCATTTTATCGGACAACATCCATATTTTAGGTATACTCTGTGCACCTCTTCAGGCTGTGAAAAGAAATTCGCAAAATCCCGAAATGACGAGTCATCTTCATGGGAAAAAAGTTTTTCTCCACCTGTATGGCATCTGTAGCCAGGTGGACCAATAACTCCTCACCTGTTTCCCTTCCAGAGCTCCTAATTATATCCAGTTGATGCTATGCAGGATTTTCTCCCTTAACCACCTAATCTATTAAGTAATACAAGAGGTCCATTCTTTCCACCACTTTGCCAGACACTTGTCAATGGGACATGAGCTTTTACTGAGTAAGGAGGGAAACTGCAGTGAAGAAGACCCTGGCAAACAGGAGAACCCAATTTCCAGGCAAAGTGGTATTTCACACTGCAGTATTTCTGCTGATTGTATTGAACATTTTTGTAACATACTCAGGCCTATTTCACAATATTCTCTTGTCAGAAAAGCACACAACACCACTACTTCATGGAATCGAAAGTCACTTTTTGTCATTTTCTTTCAGCAGACTCCATGCATCACAGGACTGTCGTTAGGCAGCAGCTGAAATGGCAAGAAGCTGATGGAGGTCTGTGGGACTTACCACATTGCAAACAGGAATAACTGCAGTACTCACCCACAGGTTCTTTATGTCCCACCTAAGCCACTTTTTCAGTATGTGTTTCTAAAGCACTCTACCAGGCCACTGCTCTGGAAATAATGCATTGCTGTTTTCAAAATGTTTGTTTACTGCCTTGTGGAATTCCCACATGATAGCACTGTGAAATGTATGTCCCAGTCTCTTACAACTTAACTTCAGTGTCTTCTATGCTGGTGATGGTGGACTTCAGTGGTACAGCTCTAAGACAGCAGGAAAAGTAATCTCATCAGGATATAGAACATAGCAGACATCTTCAGTAAGACAATGAGATCCTTTCAGGATCCTCTTGAACACAGGGAGCATAGCAACATGCAAGGTTTCAATCCTTAGCATTTTTTTGCCTTCAGTGACTAACAAGTAGCAACTCAGTGTACTACTTCTCTGAGGCTATGCCAGGGACAAGGGAGATTATTCTCACCTCTTGTGGTTCCTAGAAAATACAGTGGGCAAGGTTGTTCTGGCACACAGATCATGTCACAGACGGGGCCCAGTTGTGCCCCGCTTGTTCCACTGCTTTCAGGAATGACCCTTGTACTGCTGCTGGGCAAAGAAAGTCATCTGGGGTGTCTTCCCCACTAACTCTTTTGTCTGGAGATGGGATCACCTGCCTCAGGAGCTGTCTTCCATGTCTAAACTCATCATCATTAATGGTGGTCTTTCCCAGTCAAGTTGGGTGAATCTGGCTGTTTCTGTAGGCACTATGGCTATGCTACTTCTCCCAGTGAGTCAATCCATGGGCATGTCACTGAGAAAAAGACACTTCTTATGACATGACTCTTGGTATGTGTTAATACACATCACTGGTGTATGCTAACACCAGTTATCACATACCACTGTAGCTGCTTCTCAACCCCAGTGATTGCCAGGGATTTTTCTACCTCTGAGCAGTCATAGCATGTGGTTGGCCTTCAGACACTGAGTGTAACACAAATTAATAACTCCATCAACTCAGTGTCTTTTCTTCAGTAAAAAGGAACCCATCCAACACTCACCATCTTCTGCCTTGTTTTATTGTACTAAGATGAAATCTGAGCAGCTGCCATGCCTTTTTCTTCCACAGAGACCAGCTTAATACGCATCATTTATCAGATGGGGAGAAAGGACCCCTTTTCAGACTTCTTTAGCCATTGCATTGAAAGAGAAGTTCCATTAGTTTTGAAACACCAGCAGACTTCAGTATCCAAAGGGTAGGATCAGGATTGCTACTATGTGAGACAAATGGTTAGTTCTTCTGTCTCTTCTAGCTCTTCATTTGGACATACTGTTAGGCTTTAGGATGTGGAAGATCTGTACCTAGCACAGGCTTTAACATCACCATCAAGGTATGGTTATAATTCAGTATTTTCCCACAGCCACGTTGTCCTATAATAAGTAAATTAAGTGTATTTTATAACTACTTCAAAAGCTAATTTTTACCTAATGGAAGGGCCACCATATCAGCTACATGGCTTAACTGGCAATTTGTTTACACAAAATATGCTTACACAACCTTCTGCCTCCAGCTTGGTTATATATAGCACAGGAATGTGGAAAGATTTAATTTTTTTTTTCTCAAAAAACCTCTATGAAAAAAAAAATAGAGTAATGTTCAGAACACGTCCACATGTTAACCTTAGGAATTGGCAAGGAAAAAAAAGAAATGTTTAACTCCTCAGTGAATTCATTGTTTAATCACTGTCAAAATCTGTATTAGCAACCACATGACTGACTGCAGTGGGGGTTTTTTTCACAATAATCTTCTGTAGTGAGTTTTTTAAATGCTATTCTAGATCTGTATCCCATTAGTACAATTTTATCCCTTAGAACTCAAAAGAGCATTTAGTTCATAGGTCTTCTAAAACAGTATTCTCCTAAATTATATTTAACTATCCCACTGAAATACTGCTTTGTTGTGTAATTAGCTACAAGTATCAATTTTCAGGGTTAGAGTAGTACATCCAATATTTTGTCTAATTCAACACATACACCTTATTGAGGAATATGATAATATTAAGGAATATTAACATATTTCCCTTCGCGTAGTACTGCACACTGTCAACAACTATCATCAAGTTTAAGAATTTATATAAATTGAATTAATATTAGGCGCACCCAGATGAATTGTAGAACACATACCATGGATTCAAAAATGAAATTAGACAGGAACTAAAAACTCTTTGCTACCTCTTAGCTACATTCATGCCATAACCACATCTTTTTCCTAGAGATGCTATTTTTGCTGCCACCAACACACTGAGTGAAACGTGCAGCAAGCAGCATCCTGACAAGAGACTTACAATTGTCTTTTTAACCATGGCTCTTTGTACAAAAAGTGGGAAATAAAGCTGGATCTTGCTGTTGTACTACTCTTATTCTATTTATCTCCAGTTAAAGAAAGACTAATGCATATTATCCGATAAAGTCTAGAAATGGAAAATAAATGTGGGGCGTTTTAATTTGCCTTAGAAAATTTACACTGATTTGAGAAAAATTATAAAAATAATATGACTCCACAATAACCACTCACCAATATTTGTTTGTGTTTGGGATTTTCCTTTTTTTTTTTCCCCCCCAGAAATACTCAGCATCAATCATGGATATGATTTTAAGACATTTTTCCTCAGTTAACAGCTACAACAAATGGCTAAATGTTCAAAGTTCCTTTTATCATTAGCTATTAAGATTTTAGCAGAAAGCCCAAATAGATTAATTTATTGTGAGAATTCCAGAATGCCCCCTTTGGAAAATCCTGTCCCCTGTTCCTCACAGCTCCTCCAGGTTTCCTACCGTACAGCCATCAGCTATGTGACAGGTTTAAATGGCACTATCTAACCAAATATAATCAGCTACATGGCAGTTGGAGGTCCCATAGATTATTGTTTACACCATGTCTAAACTACAAATTAAACAGTGCTAAGACGACTCTGGAACACAACCATTTATATTGTTAAAATGCTAGAAAGACCCTTGGCATGGGCTGGAGTTTGCACAAGCAAGGAACCATTTCAAATAGGCAGTTTTCACATAACATTCATTTGGGGAGTAAGATACCTTAATAGTAGGGATGTGCACTGCTCCATTTCCCTTTCAATGAGCATATTTAATTTATGTTACCTATCATAGGTACCATAGCCCTAGATGCCTAACAAAGACCACATGTCACACCATTTAAAACACTCACGTGCAGCCAGCCAACCAGTGTCTAAAACAGAGTAAAAAAAATACAGTAAAATACTAACAGACACAGACATACAATTACCAGCATTGTAAAAACATCAGATCCAATTCAAATGCCATGCAGTTGTGAACTTCTTAGCATTCTCCTAGACTAGAAATTCCTTTGCATGCAGCATCAGGCAGAGTGGAGTCCAGGAAACTTTCCTAAAAATCATCCTTAAGCATGCCTTCCACCTTAATATTTTATCACGGGTCTATTTAGATAAAAAAGACTGCAATGAGAAAGAGGAATACAAGAAATAAAAATGCAGCAAGAAAAACACATTTAAAGAGCTGAGAGCGACAGCTCAGCAGAAGAAAGGCTGAAGAAAGGACACTACATTCTGGTCATGTAACCTGGGACCCAGCCCTGCAAATATCAAGTACCGGTGCTTATCTCTACTTGGCCAAGCAAATTAATGTCTGCCTATGCAGACCATGTCTGTCTTCACCACTCTTCAATTTACTCCCAGGTCTTGGTGCCCTCGTTACTTAGACTGTGTAAATATTGGTGTATGCCCATGTGCTTCAGTGTTCTTCTTACTCTGAGTCTGTGCCTGTACGTGATACCTGACTTTAGTTTTGGAGGTATATAATAACCTTTAAAATGAAAGAAACCTACACCAAATTTTTTTCTTTCTTTTTTTTTTTTTTTAAGTGTCTGGAAAAGTACTTCCACGCAAGCATTTGAAATCTAGTCAAAGGAAGAGATAAAAACCAATTTATACTCTCAAGTCTGTTGTTGTTATTTTGAGGAGCTTCAGTGACTCCATGTTTCCATTTAAGTCATCTGCCACTACCTCTCTGCTCTCAGTTGATAACAGCATTGCGAACTTATCCGCACTTGCTGAAAGCACTGCAGTGCTTTAGACAAAACAGTTCAGCTAGTCCTAAGAATCAGGTTGAAGGAAAACAGGCTGTTCTTCCCACGTTAGAAAATTCAAACAACTTTATGTTTCCAACAAGAAATCCCAGGCTGCATTTGAAATCTGCCTAGCAAGTGACTTTAGTGATTGAGATGTGCTTTTTGCCTGACTCCTGGTACCACCTCCTGCCAGCTGTGAGAAGCAGGCTGGGCTGAGGCTGCAGTTCCTGCTCATCTTAACCCTCCTTCAACCAGGGCTATTGCTGAAAAAGGGTCCTGTTGCCTTATCCTACCCTGACCTTGCCTTCATACTCCCTCCCTCCTGCCAGCACTAGTGAACTGGTCTTCTTAAGACCTGATCCTTCTGTACAGGTTAGCCTTCAAGCACATCTCCTCCCTCATCCATTTCACCTCCAGCAGGTGAACACAGAAGCCCATGTAAAGTCACGGGTGAGAAGGAGCGGCTGGAGATGGGGAAGAAAATGACAGGATGGCCTCTGGTGGTTGTACAGACCCATTTTGGATCAAAGTGAGCTGTAGACTTAGATAACAACCCCGGGAAATACCCTGGCCAGACATCCACACATTTTCAGTGCACGGGGGTATATCGTGCTGCAAAGTACTGCACCGAGAGGAATAAATCTCTGATCAGTGCACACTGATCCAGGTTTGCTGCACCGTGATTAGCAGTGACAGAGGTTTGAACGCAGCACTGAAACATCCAAAAACCTGGTGAGAAAGGTGATGGGTGGCTACAGGAACAAAGAGGAAAACCCAAAATCTTGCATGAGAGAAAATGCTTTTTTGACTCTGTTGCCCTGAAAAAGTGCTGATAGTATCTTGAACATGACAGTATTTTAGGAAACTGATACATTTGGAGGCTTCTTGATGCCTTACACCACCGGGGACGTTTCTGGCCTTCAGAGCAAGGTTAGCAGACCCATCCATCCCCATCCCCTCGCCCCAGCACCGCTCTCACCTGTGCACCGACAGCTCTGGTTGAAGAACTTGAGGGGCCACCGTTCCCGGTCATCCACATTTCGAAGGGTGTAGGGGCCACTCCAGGGCTGAGTATCTGCCTGCACCCCCTGACACCGTCCCCTGCCCTGCAGGGACCCACAGACGTTGCCTGGCTCTGTCCCCAAGGGCGGGCAGCAGCGCTTCAAGTGAAGGGCATCCACCGTCATGCAGGCGCGGGGGAACTGTGCCTGTGCCTGGGGGGGCCAGCAGCAGCTCAGGTAGCCCAGCCCAGCCCAGAAGAGCCACCTCAGGGCACCCATTACGGCTGGGTGCAGGCTCTGCCCCTCTGCTGAACCTGAGCGAGCGGAGCAGGGAGATCTCTGCCACGGGACAGCATGGCCTTGCCACGGCTCCATGCCCCGGGTAAGCGGGATAATCCCTGTCGCTGCTGAGGGTGCTGGTGTTGAGTGTTTGTTTAATCCCGCTCTCTAATTGCCTTGAATGCGGTGAAAAAGACAGGCGCTTTGGCTCTGGGGTGCCTGCCCAGCAGCCACGGCTTTGAGCAGGGTTTATATAGAGGTTGGGAGAAACCCTCATTAGAGGGATTAGCACGGCACAAATCCTCGTGTTTTGCACATGACATCAAGGGCAGAAAAGATGCCAGTGTGAGAGCAAGTTCTGTGGGCTCTGGCAGCTTGTCAGGCAAGTGAATGCCTCGGATTTACTTCTCCAAGTCTTTCATGAGCTTTAAGAAATTGATGGTCTCGTTTTAGTTGAGGTGGCTGAAGAAACACGTTTATTCTTTTAATCAAAACCCTGTAGACAGATGATAAATAGAAGAGGAAACCCCTTCTCTTTTCAGTTCATTCACTGCAAGAAAATACTTTCCACTGAAGCAGTAGCAGTGGAAAATGAACTAGAAGCACAGAGGATATAGGTGCATCATTAACAAAAATTAATAAACCTGGTAGTAACAGTTTAGGATGGAGACTTCACCTGCTGACCACAGAACTCCAGTGCTTGTACTGTGAATATCTGAGTGGCAAGTGGAGAAGGGTTCCCTTCTTAATAGACATTTTGCATGCAGAATGAATGATGTAATTGTTTTTAAAGGGTGAGTGGTCCTTGTTTGCGTTCTAATCCTTTCCCCATTATTACCCAGAGGTTGTTTTGGGGCTGGTCTGGCGGCTAGACTCTCAGAACTGTCACAGCTGAGCATTTATTACCCACCTGGCAGGAGACAGTCTGTAAGATCAATACACACACCAGACATGCAGACAAGTGGTTTTGTTCAGGACATTGACAAAAATTACTTTAAAAAGCTGCCCACAGTGCAAATCCTATGTGCTAGAGGAATAAAACGAATAAATCAAAATAAAGTAGTGATAAATCATGAGAGGAGTCTGAAGCAATAGCTATTAGTTCAGTTCCACCATACTGAATAAAAAGTGGCAACTCCCTCTGCTTCACTGAAAGTTTTCTCTACCTCCCTCCTCCCCATTTCTATTGTTTAGCCATTTCTGTAAGTAAGTATCATGAAAAAAGCTGTGGTTGTGTCTGTACTATTCTGTATTTTCGTGGATGTTCAACCACACCATTCTGGCACAAGAAGTCTATTATCTATGCAGGAAACTTACTGCCATCATGCAGCGAAGGAGTTCATCCACACTGCAGACACCATCATCAGCACTTTCAGGTTCTCCAGTCTTTATATAAAAAATTTATTACTTGCCAGACAAACTAAAATACGATGCTACTTCATTTATGTAGAAGCACAAAGACAATTAGCACTACCAAGTAGTCTGAAATGGGTTTCAACTCATCTCCCTTAGGTTTCAGTTTACCTGGAGCTGGCTCTTGCCTGCTGCTCTTGACAACATGTGAAAGAGACAGAAAGTAGGTAGGTCTAGCTGATGGAAAAATATGTTTAAGAAGCTCACGAGTTATAAATGGAGGCACTGCCTCAAAACCACTCTGAACAACACACCTCTCCATACTACTCAACACTACTCTCTGGTGTGAGAAAGATCACTCTTGGAATTAAGTTAGACAATGTCTTGAACCAAAGTTAGCAACGTACCATCTGAAAGCAATTAAAGTGAACACACATCGGCATCACCAAAAAGAGCCATCAAAATATATGGATGGGATTCAGCTAGCTGATTAAACCCCTGAACTGAAGTGTCTCTATCTAAAATATGTGTTTATACAACCATTATAATCAAAGCCGGCTCAGCTCAGACACCCAGAAGAAGGTAGCTACTGCCATTTGTGAGCCTACATGAGATAAGAAAGAATAGGCACAAAGAAAGGCGAGGTGCTGAGGCAGGCAAGGCAAGATAAGGCAAGGAAAAGTGCTTCTAAGGTAGTACATGAGGAAGGAGAAATCTGTCATTTTCAGAGGAGTTAGAGTGTGGAGAAAAGGCATAGCGGTTAGATGATAATACAGAGATTACCTAGTTAGCAGGGGAAAAAAACTGTGAGTAGAAGAGTGGCACACATATAGTTTTTCTTATGATTACTGCCCTCCATCACAACCACAGAATTTTACAAAACTGGGAGCACACTACAGCATGTAGTACTAGCGCAGATGTAGCCCTAGCCTCCAGTCCTCAGTAATGCATCAACATTTTAGGAGACCCCTCCCTGGCCAGGGGGGAGCACCTGGAGGGACAGAAAAAGGACAGACAGATCCCGCATCCTGGCATCACCGTGTCGCTGCCCGTTGCAGGCCTGCCAGCACCGGCAGCCGCATGCCGCTGCATGACACGCCGTGCGGGTGACACTGAGCAAAAGTACAAAAAGACAGTTGTCTCTCAACTAGTCATTACGAAAACAGCAGGAACGGAATGTTCCTTAGTGCCTTGCTGTTGAGAAGTTCCCACAGCTTCCCCACGGCTACTGTGCTTAAATAAAGGAGCTGCTGGTAGGGCCGTACAATATGGGCACTATACTGGTTTACAAAATAGCATGCTGAATGACTTTTTATTTACTATGAGGTTTTACTATCTCGTGAAAAATGAGCAGTGCTGTGTGTTGGCACTGCGGCCCAAAATGGCTTGTCTGCAGCTATCAGAAACTTTTCGGGTAGCAAATGTTAGCACATGAGTAGTGGCCAAAGCCCCGGTGACCCAAATTGTGACCGCACTGCCTTGGCTACGCTTCTGAGCTACCAGGTCAGGCTACCACACCTGAAACTCTGTTAAATTTTAGTTCAAATATTTAGGCTTTACTCTGAAAAGACAGGAAAACAGTACTTCAGCAACCCTGTAGTCTAGATTGATGCTCAGGTTCACCCCCAACAGCAAATTTCTCAGCCTATCATCAAAGGTTGCCATAGAAATATATCCATATGGATGCCAACACATTTTGGGGATTAATATGCTCGCGTAATTTTTTGACAAGAAAGGTAATAAAGAAGAAGAATACTCAAATGTATAGGCAAAGTAATCACTAAACACAACTCACCTGAGTAATACAGAATTTCTGAGCAGTAAGTAGGCATGGGGTTCACATTTTTTTTCTCAATTACAGTATTTTTTCTCAGGCTCCTTCTTCTCAGGCTCCTTCTACTATACTCAAGTACAGACTAGCATCAAGCTAGAAAAGTATTTAGCTTTTGGAATTCTGGAAAGAATTCTAGCCAAAATACAACATTCTACATATAAATTTATGTGGAAATCAATGTACCAGTAGGAAGAATAAACCACATGGTAATTCATAATGTCAGGTGATAACTGTGGAGATAGAAGAAGAAAGATAATTTTGTAAGAAAAACTCCAGACAAGGTCAAAGTGGAAAGAAGAGACATAAGAAGCAGCAACCAAGTAAGTGTTCCACAGACAAAAGCATTTTCAAATTAAAAAAAAAAAAAAATGCATAGAAAAGAAAGACAGCATATGATAGGAAGCAAACTCACCAAGTGAATCTATGATTTCTCAAGCTGAGCACTCAAAAGTGATGAGCACTTCTGGAAATTTTGGCCATTGTGAATATTCTTCTTTTTCTTTTCTTTGAAGAAAATATTACACCTCTGATTCTTTGTTCTGCCAAACTACCTTTACATTAATTTAAGGGCATTTACATTGTCTTAAACCTCACCTGAGAAAGAACAGATTCTAATTCTGTGGAGCCAACTTTCAAGTCTGGACAAAAAGTACTTAGCAAGAAACTAATATTATAATACTTTAGTACATTTTTCATTGCTCCAAAGACCAGGTAACAGACCTATGACATATGCGTGACATGAAACTGGTCATAATCAGAATGATCTGAATGGAAATGAAACCATGCTAATCTTTACCCAAAGCTT
The DNA here is from genome assembly GCF_018691265.1 of Tyto alba. NCBI lineage: Eukaryota > Metazoa > Chordata > Aves > Strigiformes > Tytonidae > Tyto > Tyto alba. Next base: position 27,526,907 of record NW_024881321.1, read on the forward strand.
TCATCAAATACACCTTTTTGTTTGTATTTTAAGTAACAGATAAGTATTTTGGCTGTTGATTTTAACTGGTGTGAACTTATGTGCTCCAGAGCTCATAGAGTAAGAGGCATGATCTAAGGCATCTGTAGTTAGACAGACATGAAAGTAGCCTGGATTTGCTTCCTAGCAGAGGGTTCATCTTGAGGGAACAAGGTGTCCTGGGTTGAGTGAGTGGTGGAATTTTTTGGTGGCAGGGGAGGGGGCTATCGGGGCGGCCCCCTGTGAGAAGCTTCTCGAAGCTCCCCCAGCTCTACGTCAGCTCCACTTCTGTTTGGGAAATTGAGCCCATCAGCTGCGCCTCTGCGATAACGTATTTAAGAAGGGACGTGGTGATGGGCAGTCGGACTTGTGAGGAGGAGTCGCGGCAGCTGCGTGAACACCAAGGTCAGTGGAGGAACGGAGGAAGAAAGGAGGGGGGAGGTGTGCCGGAGCAGAGACCCCCCTGTATCCTGTGGTGAGACGGCAGGGCGGCCCCCCCCACCACCCATGAAGATCTACGGTGGAGCAGACATTGATTTATGGCCTGTTGCTCCTGCTCAGCTGATCAAGGTTCTGTGCCCGAAGAAGGCTGGGGTCTCATGGGAAAAGGCAGCCCCGCTGCTGTAATTCAGTGCTGGGAGGATTGCAGCATGTGGGGGTGTCCCACGCCGGAGCAGCTCGGGAAGGGCTGCAGCCGTGGGAGGGAATCCAGTCGGAGGAAGTTAGTGACCCATGACAGAGCAGTGTGGGGAACGCTGCGGCCCATGGGAGGAATTAATGTCAGAGAATGTTTGTGGAGGACTGTCTCCTGTGAGAGGGGGACCACGATGGAGCAGGGGAAGAAGTTCCAGAAGCTCCTCCCACCGAAGATGGGAGGAGCAGCAGCCCTGACTGCACCCCCCATTCCCTGCCCCGGCACCGCTGGGGGAGGAGGTAGAGACATCAGGAGCAGAACTGAGCCCGGGAAGAAGGGAGGGGTGGGGGGAAGGTGTTCTCAAGATGTGGCAATGCTTCTCACTGTCCTACTCTGTTATGTGTTGTTAGTGTCTGTAATAAATGTATGTTCTTTTTTTTCTTCCCCTAACGAGTCTGCCTTTTGCTCGTGATCACAAAAGGGGGATTTTTCCCCATCCCAGTCCTATCTTGAACCCCAAGCCTGGCTCTCTGTCCCTTCTCATTGCCGGAGGGGAAGGGAGAGAGAGCTGCTGCATTGTGGTTGGCTGCCAATTAGGCCTAAACCCCAGCACAAGGTAATAGAAAAATAAATGGACATAGAGATGCTTGCTGGCAAGAGGAAACCTAGAAAGCAGCAATGCTAACAAACACATGGTGTAAAGAAGATACAGCTGAATGAAAAATGCCTGAATGCTGTGTGACATAAAAGCAATAAAGCAACAACACTCGGGGTTATTTTACCAGAATCTGCCAAATCACATTAGAAACCTACATCAAGCCTGCAAAATCAAACAGACAGAAGTTTAAAAATACCAGAATTAAGGTTATCTCTTAATTTTATCCTATTCTTCCACATAAGACCCAAGGCCTTATTAAGTGCATGCTATCCAAATCCCATAGCAAACAAAAATGAGATTCTCTTCTCAGTGTCCCCACGGCTATCACCCTTAGTATTTCAGTGTGCTCCACAAAATTTCTGTTTAACGTCACAAAACCTCTGAGAAAGGAATTGCTATTACAGGTAACATTATCCTTAGCTTAAAAATAGACATTTCAGACACTATCACAGCACATAACTGTCGTGCGTAGAATCGTAGCATAGAATGGTTTGGGTTAGAAGGGACCTTAGAGATCATCTAGTTCCAACCCCCCTGCCAGGGGCAGGGGCACCTTCCCCCAGCCCAGGGTGCTCCCAGCCCCGTCCAACCTGGCCTTGAACCCTTCCAGGGAGGGGGCAGCCACAGCTTCTCTGGGCACCCTGTGCCAGGGTCTCACCACACTCACATCAAAGTATTTCTTCCCTATATCTAATATAAGTCTACCCTCTTTCAGTTTAAAACCATTACCCCTTGTCCTATCCCTACAGTCCCTGACAAAGAGTCCCTCCCCATCTTCCCTGTAGCCCCCTTTAAGTACTGGAAGGCTGCTATAAGGTCTCCCTGGAGCCTTCTCTTCTCCAGGCTGAACAACCCTAACTCTCAGCCTGTCCTCATAGGGGATGTGTTCCAGCCCCCTGATCATCTTCATGGCCTCCTCTGGACTGCTCCAACAGGTCCATGTCCTTCTTATGATGGAGGCCCCAGAACTGGACACAGCACTCCAGGTGGGGTCTCATGAGAGGGGAGTAGAAGGGGAGAATCCCGCTCCCTAGACCTGCTGGCCACACTTTTCTTGATGAAGCCCAAGATACAGATGGCTTTCTGGGATGAGAGCACACATTGCTGGCTCATACTCAGTTTTCCAACCACTACTACTCTTAAATTCTTCTCTGCAGAGCTGCTCTCAATCCACTCATCGCCCAGCCTGTATGTGTGCTTGGGATTGCCTCAACCCATGTGCAGCAACTTGGCCTCAGCTTTGTTGAGCTTCGTGAGGTTCACATGGGTGCACCTCTCTAGCCTGTCAAGGTCCCTCTGGATGGCATCCCTTCCCTCCATCATCCATGTGCCTGGGTACTCCTAATGAAAATCAGGCACTTGGAGAGGGCAAGAGTGACCCACAGCTTTCCTGGCCTTTGAGGAACTCAATGGCAGAGCGGATCCAGCCTCCAGTGCAACTCTGAGGGTGTATGGCCAGACTGATCCCTAAAGGCAGTCTTGGGGCCATGGCCTGGCCCCCCCAGCTGAGCAGCACCAGCTGGCTGGTGTCTGCACGGCATAGGGCTGGTCCCTCCATAGCAAACAGCCCTTGGAAAGAGTTGGCTACCAGGGTGCTAGTGCACAAGCCAAGCAGACAGTCAGAGGTCCAACATCCAAGCTTGCTCCATGACCCTCTTTTATTCAGCAGTATGGAAAAGGCTGAAAAGTAAACAGTTGTTCCCTCTTTTGCCTCTTTGGTTACACATCTGCAGGAAATTAATACCTTCCTAATTCATTCCCAAAGCACCATTAAAGTCTTTGATGAATAATTAAAAGTTTTTTGCAAAACCAGTATCTATTTCTGGTATTACATGCACAAAAATACAGATGAGAAGTAATCTTCATTTTAACATTTCCTTCTGTCCCGGAGTACTAAAGTATGCATTCTTAATATTCTTTTGAAATAATAAATAATAAATAATAAAATAATAAAAAAATCTTTAGGAAAAAATAGTAATATAAGCAGTTATACTATCTCTTACCTGTCTTATTAGTAGGGTTCTAAGTAACACTTCTGCTGTCTGTACTAATAGGATATTCATCAGCAGTGAGTGTTCCTTGTATCGGACAAGCGATTCAGCAGCAATGCTTGATGTGATGCTGTGATTTAAAAAGGACCAGTGATACCTCCTCATGAATAGATAAAAGATGCTGAATAGAGGTAAGGAGCTGATTTACTGATGTGTTTTGCACTGGTGACACCAGTACTTAAAGACCTTTTTCTGTGCATTTTTCTGGTGCCAATATATTAAAAAGGTTACAGAAAATCATCTGAAGGCAGGAGAAAGTATCTTAAAATGAGAGACTCAAAGAGTTTGATTTCTTTGGTTTATCAAAACAAAGCTGGGTGTTGACTTGCCTGCTTCATGATGCCCAAATGCCAGATACTGAGAAGGTCTTTGATCTAACAGAGAAAAGGTTTAACAGAAATAATAGCTAGAATTTAACAGAGGACAGGTCCAGATTAAAGTAAGGAATATATTTGGAACAGTTGCAACAAATAGAAAGTGAACTAACGAATTTTCTGCTTCTTCATGTCTTCAGACCAAAATCAGATGCCCTCCTTGAAAATATGCCTTGGAAAAAAAATTAAAATTAAGGGAAATACATGAAAAATAAAGATAGATGACATTAATTACCAGAGTTCTGGCCTTCAAGCTGTTCCATAGGCTTTCTGCGAACCAGAAGTAGTTTCAGCTGTTGACAGCAGAGGAATACTGAGGTCCAGAAATTTTTGCCTCTGCTCTGGACTGGTGAGAAGCAATCTCTTATCCTTCTGTCTCTGCCTCTGTCTCTGTCCTCTTGAGAGCCCCTGCCCTCCTGCGCCATCCCGCTCCTCTCCGCACAGTTTTGCTTTCTTTTCTAGCACCACTCCCCTCATCTATAGCAGGAGGCAGTGGGGGGCCAAGAAGCGACCGCGAATGAAGCTTTTTGCTTTCAGTTCCTCCACCCTAAATTAAAAAAACTGAAGTTAGAAGAGCTAAAAAGAGCAACTGGAAGGCAAACCCTCACAGACACTGCATTGCCAGTTGCTGAGGAGGACGGCGGGCCCACACAGCGTTGGGTCGGCGTGAGCTGCACGGCCTTTCGGTGATTTCAGGGCTTGCTTCGCAGCGTGTCCCCCCTCAGCTCCCCGGCACGAAGCACTAGAAGAAAGGACGGGGAGGCTCATTCCCCACACCACCTCCTTCGCAAATCACCTCCGCGTGGCTTTTTTCACGCCACGTGTATATCACCCAGCTGGCATCAACACATGAACTTTTAACAGAGGTGAAATGGCATTTTTTTACCTGAACTTCAGCACTGGAAATGTCTACATCGCTATTAGTAGTAGTAGTAGTAGTAGTAGTAGTAGTATTATGTAAGACAGCTGAGTAGCACAGAGAATTTCAGGCCCTGCAGTCAAATGCCCTGGCAGACCTGTTACCGGAAAGTGGTAATTAATTCACTATTACTCAATTTTTGGAGTTTTAGAAAGCAGACATTCTTTAATACGGTGTTGGACACACAGGGGATAGCTCCTCCTAATGTGTGTGTGTGAGAATGAAATCAACAAGCATTTATACTACCTTAATCATACATATTCATTGCATTTTTATCATATTCATAACTTTTTCTGGGAACTCATTAGCATATGTTAATGTCTCTTGTGCATGTCAGTTGGAGTCTTCAGATGGTCGTCGGGGGTCTTCAGATGAAGGCTCGTAGTCTTCTTCACTGTGTTCGCCAGCTGACCCTTACTTCTGTGCAAACTCAGTCCTGTGGTCACGTACACCTTGTCCTTCAAGGCTGGCCTGCTCTGGTTTTGTTGCTAATTTGCAGCTTCTTATGTTTCTTTACGCCTGCCACCACAAGGCCAAATTGTCTCCAGTAAGATTATTTACGAGTGCCTTATCCTACAGTTATTCCAACAATTCCTCAAAATATCAGTATTTGTTCTGCAGCACAATTGTTAAATGGTTAAAACATCTTAAACTGATTTTAGTAATTCTATTCCACAGGTATCTGTTTTCTAATAATCTTAGTTTGCAGGTATCAGAGCGACCCTGGCGGGGCCATTTAACGGCGCGCGCCGCCACCAGCTCCTCACGAGTGGTCACGAACGACGTGTACGATATGACGTGAACGCGAGAGAAAAAAGAAAAGAAAAAAAAAAGAAGAATGAAAAGTTGTTTTTGCCGAAACCCGGGATCGAACCAGGGACCTTTAGATCTTCAGTCTAACGCTCTCCCAACTGAGCTATTTCGGCTCCTGGAGTGGCGGCGCCGCAGCGGCGCTACTAAGGCGGCTGGGGGCGCGCTGATTGGCGCAAACGAGCGGCACAAACGAACCGACGGCGGCTCCGCGCGAACAGCGTTATTCAGGCAAAAACAAGAGGCAGCAGCAGCGCAAAACTACGTGTACCCGTAACCTACATGCATTTAGTATCAGGATCAAGGTGTTTCGGCTGCGGCTCCCTGGATTATCTGGGGGGGGGTAACAAGAACTAGAACGTTCTGTGGGGTTCAGGAGCATTAAATTGGCAGTATTTTTGCTTCCGTTTTCAGAGACTTTATTTTGAAGTCTGACAAATTCTGTACAGAGCTGTCGTACCACAAATAGACATGAATAGAAAGGGCACCTTCCATCCTCGGTTTACCATCGCCTTGCTCGGAGATATACACTCCACAGGAGAAGCTCTCTGTGCCTGCATAAATCAAAAATCCTATCTAAACACAGTTATAAGAAAAAATAGTTTATTCTCACCTGGCCAGTTAGGCATTTATTTTGACAAGCAACTGTTATCACATTCCGGTGGCTACAGGTCAAAGGCGGGGGATGCACCCAAGCACACACGTTAGCAGATGTGGCACTGGTGCTGGGCACTCACATCTCAAATTCACGTTTATTTGCACATCGCATGGGTCTACAGATGTGAGCGCATCCCCTACTCGTGCTCCCTGCATGCTGTGTGAGGAGAAATGCTGCTTTGCAAGATTGTCCACTCCTTCACCTTCCTGTTAGACAAAAAAAAAAAAATCAAAACCAAACCTCTCTGTCTTCCACAGTAACACAGGATTTTAACAAACACCTCCTTTTTTGAGCGTGGAAGAAGCAGCCTTTTCTCCAGCTAGCCCTATGAATCTTTGGTGGCATACACCCCCGTATTTCCTTTTACTTTCTGTTGTCATTTGAGCCTTTTACTTTCTTTGTTGTTGTTTGAGTGTATTTTTCCTCAAGTTTTCCCGCTTTTGGAAAGTCTTTTGTGAGCAACCACTGTTCTTCAGGAGTTGACATATTTTCACAAGTCAAAATGCTGAGGACTGAGGCAGCATTTTAGTGACTGAAACCAAAATCTCTTAAACAAAAAATTTTGGTTAGGGAGAGGTTAAAAAAAAAAAAAAAACGCACCATTGTACTTAAGACATGTGCTAACAACATACTGATACAAAATCTCATATTCTCATGACTTTCCATTGCCACTGGCAATGATTGTTTTGCTGAGAAATGATGAATGTAATCACTTAACAAGCATGTCTCCTACTGATGCAGCGAACATAATCTTGTGATCTTTGCTGCAGATAAACTCCAAATGTGTGATGACATGCGTAGAAGTCAAAACACTACTGACTTCAGAGTTTTCACACATTACCACAAAAATCAGAGCAACTGTGGACCAAGAGGTTATTCTAATTTTTGCTGGTTTTAGAAACCTTCGTTTTGTCAGGTGAAATGGAAATAAAAACTAAAGGTAACGTAAAACAAAATTAAACAAAAACAGAAGGATGATTCAGTGTCAAATGTGGTATAAATCTGTGCTATTTTGTACACCTCCAGAATAGGGATTGGACAAAAGTTATTTTCTAGTCCATCACATTATGACAATGTACATCAGCCTCAATCACAGCTGGGAGCCCTTAATGCCAAGCAGCACACAACTGGGAGCAAGCAAGGGCCAAGGCCAGACCGAGAAAGCCGCGGAGGAAGAAAGCAAGGAGCATTTCCACCCTGCAAACTGGAGGCAATAGCGACACGGAGGCCCCAGGGGCCACGACTCGCCGGGGGGGGGGCTGCAGCCAGCCCTGCCTCAGCTGCCCCCTTCACCACCGCCTTCCAGATTCTTCCATTTGCTGCGTGCGAGGAATGCACCGAGGTAACAGGGTAGCAATGCTGCTTTTCCCCAACACCCAAGGGATTACAGGAGTTGGCTCCTGAAGATCCAACCCAACCCACAACAGTAACCCCAGAAAGAGATGCAGAACTGATAGCTGCCCCCACATCATTTCCCAAGGGTAAGCCTCTTGTCCACGATGGAACCTGGACAGAAATCCTTTGCTGAAGGCCAGCCCTTCTCCCTTAGAAAGCTTTAGCAATTTAAGTGACATATACATTTACTCCGTTTATTTTCTTATTGGTGTAACCTCACTTCTTTCTGTGACACATACCTTGAGGAAAGTGGACTGAAAGACCGCTGTGTTCACAGTATCTTACATCACCACCTTTGCCTTCTGCAAGTAAAACCAGTGAGAAATAAAAACTAAAAGCATTATGCTTCTCCACATTAACAGTTCACTAGTCAATCATTCATCCCTTTCTTCCTACAGAAGTCAGGTTAATGGCAAAATAAGCTGTTTTCTTTAACAGCAAAAAGACTTTTCCCTCTGAAAGAAATGATCCTACCACAGCATTTCCCTGCTAAGGTAACCTGATCTACAGCAAAGTAGCTCAAAGCAAAAGCCTCCTGGGTTCATTTTTTTTTTTAAATATACTGATGTATTTTTAAAATGTGTATATATATTTATTTTTGTATAAAAATAAAAGTAGGAACACTGACCAAAAATCTCAAATACTTAGAAGGATGAATTCAATGAATTCTTTAAAAAACATCTAAATAAACTAGAACAGCTTCCACTAAAAATAGATCCTTTTGAAAAATCCACTCCCAGTAATACCACTCATTTGGATAGTTACATAAACATCAAAGCTCACACCATCAGCATTCAAAACAACTTTGAAAAGATCTGTTCAATAAACCAATTATACACTACTGCTTTCTTATGTGTGTTTCTGATCTGATAGCACAATCACAAATTAATTGATCTCTAACATTCCAGGAGACACTGTACCTATTTGTAAGGTTTAAAATAATTATTTAATAATCTATAATTTCTATTCCTAACATTAAAAACACATCACATCGCCAGCATTCCAGCATAAGCAGATGTGAAGGATACACACTTTCATGTGGCTCACCCAGAGCAGCTGCCACAATAAGCATAAATGCAGCTAAAACAGATCTTCGGAGTACTTAGCTATTTCTGGTATTGAGTTTTGTAAAAAAAGAAAGTAATTTGAATGTTACCAGCAATGTGTGTTTGACAATGAAATTGAAGTGATTCATCAGTAGAATCTGAAGTATCTGGTAAGCCAAGTATTCTAATAGACTAGTACATATTACATCATTTAACTTCTGTCCTCCCCAAATGGAGGTTTATTACTACCAAATCAGGTATCAGAAACCCCTGAAATACAAGTGCAACACACTTCTACTACAGTAATATGATCCTACTTTGCCACAGAAAACTCATTTTCAATAACCCATTCCTAGACTTTAGAGCACATACTTGGTGCCAAGCTAAGCCTAAGCATTTAGTTTAGTCTCCTTTTAAGATGATTCTTACCAACCAGAAGTGCCATTTTATCAACAGCACCACGCAACACAGAAAAACTGGGATCAAGTTGGGAGCACTGTGGGTCCAAAGGCAGCACTACCTGTAGGCTACCTGGGTCAGTTCTAATCAGTTTTACGCTCGGTTACTACCAAAACTCTAGCAGAGGCAAAGCTGAAGCAAATGCCCCAAGCTCTATTCTTCCTGCACTTAGGGTGATGAGGAATGGACTTCTGCACATACCTGTGTTTTGAGAGTTCACTTGCAATTTCTGAGAGACTTTGGAAGTTGCAGCAATTTCTGAGTACACCAGAGCATCCTAGTCCTATGCTTCTGCAGCTCTGCCCAGGGGCAACAGAAGGGTCTGGGCCTGTGCCAAGTACAGAAGCTAAAGTGGTAAAACCATGAGGAGTTTTCCCTTCTATGTCTGCCACCTCAAAGCCAAAACAGTGAAGATAATTTTTTCAGGATAAGGGAAGAACTAAAAAAAAAAATATAAAAAAAATCCCCCTCACCATCTACTTCTTCAGCATGTTCACTTAAAAGAAACCAGTTACAATGTAACTTTTATTACTAAATCAGCTTTGAAAAAGATTCACTGACATATTTTTAAAGTTTCCCCCCCAAACTCTACAGTAGAACTCGAATATTGTTTCATGTTTAAAATGTTTGTCACCAAAAAAAAAAATAATAATTCTGAAACACTGCATTGAATAAGGTCTGCCAACCCACAATTCACATGAAAAGAAGTGTTTAACATTTTTCTCCATAGCCTTCATATCACAGGAAATAACATCACTGGAATGTTAACTGTGTTACGGTATTTCAAGTTTGTTACAATTGCAGTTAAGGAAATTAACACGTAAAAGACAGTAATACAGTAAAAAGATAACATCTAAAACAGTAAAACAGAGCAAAGTTTAAGGAAATGCTTCTAGAAATATCGGCAAGAACACCTACTACTTCTTCATACCTGTCCCACTCACACCCCTTAAAAAAGGAGCATTTAACTTACAGAGTAGGTAACAGTTCAATGAGTCATCTACAGAAGGTAATGCTGCATCAACAGAGAAAAGGACTGAACCATATGGGTGCTCTATCTGGCTTTCATCAACTGATTTATACTCTCCAGAAAATACAGCATTTTTCACCTTGATTTATAACAACGCAACTCTTTACAGTGACAAAAACAATATATTACACTGTAAAAAAAAAACAAACTAATACAGATTAATGATTCCAAAACTAAAACAAATTTAATTGAAAGTCCCCAAAACTGTAATCACAATTATCCTTGATTAATAACACATATTTGACTTCAGTTACACTGATGTATAGCACTATAAATATTCTTCACCCTGTACAGTTCTTTAAAATCAGTACCTAGTGAGAATATAGTATTGCACCAAAAGCTGAAATTAACAGATTCCACTTATAAAGTGCTGAAGGCCTTCCAAAGTTGTGCCGTGCTGTAGCTCTGTTTTCATCGTGGTTCATATATCTTGAATACATTAAGAGTTCAATGTGGCCACTTGATTGCAGGCTTCCAAGAAAAGACTGTATGAGGTAGAATAAACTCCTTCAGGTTTTCCTCCACCCTACGGACCGCTGAGCTGTGCAAATGGCTCTGTCACAGGAAAGGGCTCTAAAGCTTTCTCTGAGTTTTTCCAGTTGTGAAAGTTTTCTTTGTACCATTCAACTAGTATGAAGAGAATGTTCATGAGTCAAGCTGACCAGAGATAACAGGGAAATTCAGATATTCCACAGACATCATAAGACTAACATGCTAGTAGTTCATTATGCAACATTTTAACCTATAATATTATAAACAAAAAAAAAAATCTAGTTTAGATTTTATAGATTCTTCATGCAAGACTTTTTCTAGCATTAAGTAGTAATTGATTCTAGTACCCGCCGCTACTGTATTGTGATTAACTTTTTTTTTTTAAATCTGGAAAATACACTACTGAAAAAGCAGTCAAATCTATGTAAAGTGAAAACATTAAATTAATTCTCTTTAACTTCTCATTAACTAGCCTATATACCTATTTCCCTACCTTTCCCTCCTCCCACCACTTCTAAATCAATTAGTGTAAAAGCCAGTCTTACTTGTTTGCTTTATTCCTTCCTTCCAAGGGACTTTAGGTCTCCATCCTAAGTTGTGCATCTTTTCTGAATTCATTGGGTATCTCAGGTCATTGGTAGGTCTGATGAAATATAAAATGCACATGGAAAACAATTTGATTAGACTTTTCATTAGAGATGCAATACCTCACATTGTCTTCAAACCAATATTAGGTATGCTTCAATTTTTAAAATTCCCCATCAACACAAACAGATTATATTGCCTTCAAAAAAATACACAGCAGTTGAGTGCAGCTACAACAATACAATTCAGTTTGTACAGTCAACTATTTGGAATTGACTAGAAGAAATATGAATTCATATTTTATTGGCACAAAAACAAATGCAAAATTCCAATCACTGCCAATGAAATTGGGCAAATCACTGCATTTGCAACTCTTTAGACGTTCACATGCAAGCCAGTGTTTTCTAATATCAGCATTCACATTTTTCATCCTAAAAGCCCCAAAATTTTCACATACTTCAGATGTGAAATACATAGACTTCCAAAGTACTACCATTAAACTGCCTTGTTAGCTACCCAAACTTAGTAATACTGAATATGGAGAATCTCAGGCTGCAAGATTCAACACAGAAAAGGATTCTCTACATTTAAACATGGCACAGATTTTTACTTCCACAATCTGGCAGTTAGATAGCCTAGTCCAGCATTACTGGCACTAGCATACCGAGTAGTTAAACTACATGTGCAGACAGAAACCATCTACTTACCACCATTATTAAAACATGCTCGTCTCAAGCAGAAACAAAACTAATTTTTCCATGGCAAGTAACCCCCATGTCCTTTAAGTCACTCATTACAGAATTAAATAATAATTAGTCAGGTATCTTAAGAATCTTTTGTAAGACTTCAACATTTTTTGAAACATGTATTCCTATGTGGTCAATTTTCCTAAGCCCGTTTATGTTTAAACATTAGCAGACAGGGCCCAATACACATGAAGGAACATCTCGATCTGAATTACACTGAGACCTACTGACCAATCACATCATGTGAGCCAAAGGCAATTTGTTCAAAGTCCTGTGATACACTCAGATAGGATTCTGAAGAACATTTTCTTTTAAAAAAAGAAAAAATAGTATATTTAAAGACACTTGTGTTGCCATGATAACAATCCAAATGTGAACAGAAAGTGAGAATTCTAAAGGCCATAATAATACTTAACTGCTACCAGTAGATACGTCATTTCTAATCACTCGGAGAGAGTGATATCTAAAGTAAGCAGACTCATTGTTGCTGCAGAAAAGAAACGGTGATAAAAGAACAGAGCCAAACCAAGCCTGAAATTAAGGACGGAAGCACATAGCAAAAGCATATTTATAAAAGCTATCCATTTTTGCCCCCGCCCTAACTTTGACACCTCAGAGTTTTACACCTACTTTTGAGATAGCAGTTTCAACTTAAGATAGGAATCTAAAATCAACTACACTCCGTAGGTCTGTATTTCTGCCTGTGGAGAGTGGGTTTTACCTATAAAGCACAGTAAAGTCTGTACTAGTCAGATGAACATCAAAATACTAAAGCTAAATGAGAGATGATGGGATTTATCTCACTCAAGTGATGTTGAATACAAAGGACTAAAACTACCTAAACTACCCTTAAGATTTAGCTACTGTATAAAACCTGTCCGTTTCCCAGAACAGACCTAAGTAATGAAAAGTATGAAGAAAGTTTGAAGGCAGCCAGATTAGCATTACACATTCCCCTTCCAGACATATACTCTGACCTAAAGAATCAAATAATAAATGGAAATCCTGGTTTTCAATACAATGTTCCGTACAGATCATAGATGTCAAATCCACTAGCAAAAATAAAAAGTTAAGAAAGCAAAACAGCTCTTACTTCTTCAAAATTTTCCCTCCTGCAAATCAGAAGCACTTTCATAAAAAGACATATGGCAAGAGTTCCAGAAACCTTCAGGATAAAGCTATCCTGCACATGCTTTACTATTTTCTTACCTGTCTTTGACATAATCCATCCAGTGCTCCATTTCAGATTCTGAACTGGTCCTCTTTATCTATCAAAGAGAAAAAAAATCAACCCCACACATCTTGCACTGTCTTTACATTTGAAAATTTAAAAGATTTTTTTTCTAAACAAGATTCAAGTCTGTTAGAAAAAAACCTAATGGTCTTTTGTCTAAACTGATTTTTCAAACTATTGAAATTATCAAAACTATCTAGAACAATACTTCTTCATCTGAGCACTGCCTAACCATTCATAATGAAATTGTTACGTTTTACTAGTGCCACATTCCCAAGATCAAAACAGAAGCAGCGTGAAAAAAAACTACCAAATGGTATTTAATCATTATGCCAGTTATGTCCCAGTCAAGATAACTGATGGAGCAGTGCAACGCACGACAGCCTGTACAGCAAGCTTACTTAGTACAACCGCCACAGAAAGGGTAGCACATCATTCTGCTACAATTATCTTCTAAGACCCACTGTAAGCCTAAACTCTCTCAGAGCTACAAAAGGCTTATAGTAGAATTGTTCATCTGTGCAACGACTGATAAAGCAAAGCATCATAACCATTTACTCACTAAATGGATTAACTCCTTAGCAAGCTGGGCAATGGACATCTCAAAGTTAGTTCCAATGTTATAAATTTCACCTGGCTTCCCCTCCTTCAGGACGGTAAGGAATGCTTCTACCACATCAGTTGCATAAAGGAAATTCCTTCTTTGAAGTCCAGAACCATGAATACAGCTTAAAACCAGGAAAAGGCAAGAAATTTTTGTTAATCCTTAAATAAAAGCATTTAATTTATCAGGCTGTGTTTTAAGCAATTTTACTGTTAGCCATAATCTAAAGGTACCTTAAGTAGCTGACATGCAAACAATCCTGTATTTTAATAATAGGATTTCCTTAAACTAATGTAATAAGTTATGAATTGTTTATTTTACAAACTGTACTACGTATTTTTATAACTGTAATTACAGTTTTATAGCACAAATACCACAAACAAAACAGCAAATTACATACCATTTTCTGTTCTGTTGCAACAAAGATATAAACTTTGGAATAACCTATGGAATTGAACAAAAAAACATTACAACACTATTTTAGAAGCTGTTATTCTGCAAAGAACATGGGGCTTCACCAATAAGTATCAAGTACTTCAATAAAACCCTTCAAATACTTTTAAGTTTTCTTAAGTCTAATCAAAGAATGCATCAAGCCTAGAAACTGAGAGGTTTTGGTGGTTTGTTGTTTTTTTTTTTTGGTTGGTTTTTTGTTGTTGTTGTTGTTGTTTTGTTTTGTTTGTTGTTTTTTTGGTGGTTGTTTTTTTGTTTTGTTTTGTTTTTTTAATTAAGAGCAGATGCCTCTACTGTGTTGGAAAGCTTATCTTTCTGGTTGACCACTACAAATATAACATTTTTACAAAAGAAAATGGTTCCATTACTTTTCACACACAGAAGTGCACTAGAGCCTAACCAGGGATAACTATTGACAACAGTTTAGAACATGGTTTAAACATCCAGCAAGTTGCAGTAAATCTAAAATCAAAAAGTAAGAGTCATTAAAATAGTTAAATTTGGAAGAGAATCAATAAAGAATTTCAAGTAAACACAGATCAAGTGATAGCCACTAGCTTGCAGCATAAAGATTTACAATATTACATTCGGCTACAAGCATAGATCCATTCATGACGACCCAGAAACTTCAGAACAGTTGACCCTGCTATTAAAGCTTTTAAACTGAAGCCATTAGAAAGCTGTTCCAATACTTCTAATTTTGTTAACGTACTACTCTAAACATAGCAGCAGACGTGCTAGGTAAAACTAAAGATCCACCCAGATTAGTATTATGTTCTTAAGCAGTAAGTCAAAGCAGATACTTGAGAACGAATACAAGATGAAAGCAACAGTGATACATCCCCTGAATACACTCCCAACATCATGCAACCTGTAGCCAGACATTTTCCAAGACACAGATCAGTGAAAAACATGCTTTAAAAACCACTGAACCACTGCTTACCCACCTGTAATAATGTAGGGAAAAATAAATTTGGGGAAAAAAAAAAAAAAAAAAACAACACATAAAAAGCAATTCAAATTAAAAAACACCTCCCTAGAACTGCTAAATACAACTGTATTTCACACACGCTCTGAACTCTAAAGAGTACCTATGATTATCACTAACATTCCATCAGTGTATTTCCATTCACTAGCACAGCAAATTTTGGTATTGCCTACAAAGGCAACTCCCTCTCACTAATAACCATTTTAAATAGTTACCCCACAAGGTATGTATGGACACACGCAAACAACAAGTCATTCTGCACTACTTCTCACCATATATCTGATTGCTATAGCTTCATCTTAACCCATTTTCTGTACAGGCTAAAACATCCTTTTCTGTATCAGACACACTGCTCTCTCACAGTTTACTTTTTGAAATGTTTACCTTCGTTATTAAACATTCCTAATTACAGCAGATGACATGTGAGTTAATGTAATTTGTAGGGGAACTGTGCCAGACACAAGGCAGTTAAATATCCTTTAAAAGCTAAAAAATTTAGAAAACAAAATCATTGTAGTAAAATTTGTGTAAATAACTAGAAATCTCTCATTGATGCTTTATTGACAAGCAAAAAGACATGTGTTCATTGTGTTGATGGTAAGACATGTTAGCATAAGATCAAAATATAGAATCACAGGTGTGGACAAACATACTTGCAAGACAGTGCTTTTTTCAAAAGGCAGTCCATTCTTACGAGAAAAAAGTAAGATCACTACAACCCTAAATTATGGTATACTGAAGTTCAGAATAAAGCATAGGTTTAACTTACTTTTTCTGGATACTGGTGTGGTCCATAAACGTTACTGCTCCGTGTGATAACGACTGGGAACTTAAGAGCATTAAACATGCATGTGATTATATAAGAAAATATATACCAGTAAAAACCTGTGGGCTTCTTGCTGATCGATAAATAAACTGACACACCCACAGTGCTTATTCAAAAATCTGCAAGCCCGTACAAACGTTAATGAATTATTAAGGTAGCCATACTTCTGACAAACAGGCAAGGGCCTCCAGCCTTTTCAGTCTGTTAGAACCACCACAAGTTACAAGTGGTGTAATCAGTCTTGTTCTGGAACCACCACAGGATGTTACAGACTTGTATTTGGTTGACTGAAGGCTGGCTTACTACTTACTATTCCAATTAACACCATATTCAAGTAAACTTTATGCCAAAAACAACTCTGCAGAAGAACATGTCGAGAACAAAAGATAAAAGTATTCAAAATTTTAAATATTTTTGCTTAAGCAAATCTGAGTAATAGGGGTTTATTCCTTTTTTTTTTCCCACTTTCACTATAAGCCTAGTCTTAATACAATTTGAACTTTGCATGTTCTCTTTCTGTACAAATATATTTCCTTCAAGCTTAATGCTGTTTTTTAAATTGCTAATATTCTCTTTGACCATTTTATCAAAGAATATTTTTAGACATTACAGTTCAGATTTCCAAAAAAGTTGAAAAACATTTGACCTCTCCCCACTGTCTTGCAGTATATCTCCACCAGTAAGTGGTGGACATCCTCCAAGACACTCAAACTACAAGACTGTCAATCAGGAAAGAGGTGGCATTGTGTGGACTAGTACTGATTTTTCTTTTATTTTTGTAATACAGACACTAAGGTATAGACTTCAGAGTTTTTGAAGCTTGCATCAACTTACTTGGTACCTTTCCCAGTAAGACTGAACAAAACACTCTGCAGCTGCTTTAGAGGAGGCATAGGGATTTGTTGGACGTTTTGGTGAGGATTCATCAAATTCCTAAAAGGAAAAGAAAAATTTGCATTACTCGATTTCTCTTGCCCAGATACCTCTGAAAGTTACAAAAGCTGCAGTTGCAACCGAAATAAAAATCCCTATGTATCCAAGCACACCAGTCTGAGAAAGTCAGCCTTCCACTTACAGCAGAAGACCGATAACAAAAGACAGTCTATTTATCAAACACAGGAAGCAGCTAGAATACCATCAGTCATATTTTTATAACTCTAGCAGAGTACCTTACAGTAGCAGGCCCTTAGAATTTTATCTTGTAAAATAAGCACTGTTGCCACAAGGAGGTTCAATCCTTTCCAGGCTCATATTGCCTCAGAGTGCCATTGCACCACAGCTAGCTAACTGACCTTTCAGTCTGAAATAAAAGGGGTCCATTCTCCCTTTTCTATAAACTTTATTTCTATAAGGAAAGTAGAATTTCAACCTAAAGCCCTTCAAAGCAAGGCTGCAACAATTCTGACCAGTTCCAGAACAGGCAGCTTCATGGCTATCCTGCAACTTCTATCTACTTCTCACTTGGGGGGGGGGGGGGGGGGGGGGGGGAAAATCCAAAACCCAACAAACCCAAAACCAGCAATAATGAACCAAAGGAAGGAGGGATTCTACACTGCCTGAGGTGCAATTCATAACAATCACCTTAACATGTGATTAAAAGACTCACTGTTCTTGTCTGACCTTTACCTCTGAAATTCATTGACCTGATTTACTTTTTGACCTTCCTCCCCCAAAAAACAACTCTCTTCAAGAACTTCTACTAGGACTCACAAAGAGAGCAAAAAAAACAGATTAAACAGAAGCGCTCTTTTCAAGGCCCAGAAGCAGAAAAAGTTCACTTGAAGCTGTCTCAGCCAAATCACTGGTCTACATGCAGGAAAACAACATCCTTGGCATCATAAAAGTCTACAGATTGAAGTTGTGTTGAAGGAACTGATAAAGACATTGCAACAATAACAAAGTGCACATGTCTTTTCTGAAATACATTTGTATTTTCATGGATTATGGCACAGGACTCCTTGGTCATTATTAACACCTTTAGAAAGACAAGCATTTATATAAACTGTCTTTTTACTGAGCTCAATTACATTTCCTGACTAAGGTCAGGCATAAATTGACAAGAATCAAAAAGATTTCCAAAGAACAACAAGATACATCTGCATATTTCTTCCAGTAATACAGGAACTGCTTCCTGTTCAAATTGTTGGTACCTACAGTTCTGTTAGTATTTTAGCCAGAGTATAAAACAGTTCCCTGCCTGTCAAGTTCATAGTCAAGGTAGAGCAGGTAAAAAACAAAAAACAAACAAACAAACAACATACTCTGTGCATTACTGAAGTGTCACGAATGCTCCAAGGCAAAACTTGTATAATACATTCTCTCTGATACTATCTCTGAGGAGTATACACATGTCATTAATGACCTTAATCTCAGTGCTTTAAGTAATATACATCCAATATAAAACATGCTACAAAAAAATTCAGGACAATATTGATACTTAGCTTTCTAGAAGCAACCAGTGCTTCTTTGTAAGTTCCAGTGTTATCAGAAATAGCTTGAAAGTCATACATTTACAGAGGCCAAGGAAACTTAAGACTCATTTTGTTTTCACTATTAAAAGCAAGTAAAGCTAGGAAAACCCTCATGCACTTTCAAACTCACCTTGTCAGTGCTACCTCCATATACTTCATCTGTACTAACATAGACAAACTTCTCCACGTTGGCTTCATGTGCAGCAGCAACCAGCACATTAGTGCCATAAACATTCACATAGGTGAATTCCAGGGCGTGCCAAAATGAGAGATCTACATTAAAAATTTCAAACAATTCTGATTAATTTTAAGCAAGACATGGCTTCCTATTGAGCCATAATATTAGAGGCTCCAGTATAGACTGGGACTTTACCACTAGTTCTTTGATTGTCTTCATTTAATAATGACCTTGCTATCTGATACTTTCTATACTTAATTGAAGTCAAAATCCTTGCTCTCAACAACAGGCTGGAATCAGAAGCAAAAGCTTGTTGGCTACAGACAGTTCCATTTGAAATAGGATTATCTAAGTTTATTTAAGAAGCAGCACAACTACTTCCCCTCTCCAATAGGAAGGGCCAAGCTCAGTAATAAAAGCATTGTTCAAAGACAGCTGTAAGAATCAGTAATATATACCTATTACTGTTAATTAACTAGCACCTGTCTTAATTCTTAGAATTGTCCCACTGACCTAATGACTTTGTGCATACCAAATCTGACAATTTTGAGAAGCATTTTCGTGGAGAATTCTTTGAGGATTTCTTCTCATGATGAAAGGAGTATGGTAGGGATACTGTTCATTAACAGTATTACTGAAGAGGGTTAATCTGAAATATGCACTTTGAAGTGTAATTCATTCTGTCTTTTTAGACTCCATGTAGGATTTTGAAGGGAGCTATGCCTAATCCTTCAGCTTCCACACCATGTTTTTTCCTGCAAGGTTGAAGCCAAATCAACTAAAAACTTAAGACTATGTACAAACTCTTTTTCCCTTGTCTTCATGACTCCATCAGTACACAGTTATATGTGTGTCTAGATGTAATTTAAAAATGTTAATGCAAAAAAAAAAAAAAAAAAATGGGGCACGACCATTTATGTGCAATGAAAATAGACAAGCCAGATGAAGCACTTTTTAAATTAAGGCTGTGAACCCCTTTAAGTTTAAAAGGCCATCAGACACTGAATCATGTAGTTTGTACAGACAAACAATATCCTTCTCTTATATGATGGGAAAAGACAAAAAACATCAGTATATATTTCAAACAAATATATTAATGGAAAATACCACCAAAAAAATGCAACAATCCTCACCTACATGTGTTTGGGCTGCAAAATGAAGGACTATATCTATTTTTTCAGTTTCGAAGAGCTGTTTTATAAAATCAGGTTCACAAATATCTCCCTAAACAGGAAAAAAATAATTCATTAACAAATTAGTTTCAATAGAAAATAGTAAGCTTTCATTTGTACCAAGCATCACATAACAAGCCATTGCAAAGGAAGCACAGGATACAAGTAGCACTATCAACTGAGTTTTGGGCAATTTATCAATGCCATCTCTAAAATACGTCCAGATACAAATTTCACACATTTTGAGCAACAGCCTCAGCAAAACTTATTTTAGTATCTATATTACCATTTAACATTAGAAACGGCATCACCCCCAAAATATACCCATCAGAAGTATGGTGTGTAGCTTGAATGCTGAGGTTGAAATGACAAGTTGCCACGGTAGAGTTACTGGAGTCCAGATAACGGACAGTGACACCTAGTGGCATTATAAAAGCTGAAGCGGATTTCCACTTTTGTCAAAATAGACAGCTGGATGTCTTGCAAGGATTTTGGTTTCCGTTGTTTGTTCTCATCATTTTTTTTTTCTTACTTGATATATTTAGAAGAGAGTCAGGCATCGACACACAAGGCATTCTTTAGCGTGGCACAGAAGCAACAGCAGCTTTTAAATGTAAATGCAAGCTGAGAAAAAGCTGTTGCTATTTATCTGTTGGCTCAAGCAAGACAGTACCTGAGAACAGGTGTCTTGGGGAGGAAGATTTCTGTATTTTCATTAACAAAGCAGTTATATAAAAATAATTCAAATGCACCTATGCTTTAAGTTCTCAAGCAACAACTCTGAACAGCAGCTTCAAAGAAGTACTGTATGTCAGAAATGTGAGGAATATGAACTGATTTTCTTATTTCTCATGACTGAACAGAACTGAAACACTCCAGTAAATACACTGGTGGTGGGCTGACCCTGGATGGATGTCAGAGTCCCACCAAAGCCACTCTATCACTCCCCTTCCTCAGCTGGACAGGAGAGAGAAAAAGTGTAACAAAAAACTCATGGGTTAAGATAAGGACAAAAAGAGGTCACCCACCAATTACCATCACAGGCAAAACAGTCTTGACTTGGGGAAAAATTAATTTAATTTATTACTAATCAAATCAGAGTTGGATAATGAGAAAATAAAACTAAGTCTTAAAAACACCTTCCCTTCTCCAACTTAACTTCACTTTCGATTTCTCTACCTCCTCCCTCTCAGCATCACAGGTGGACGTGGAATGGGTGTTATGGTCAGTTCATCACACAGCACCTCTGCCACTCTCCTTCCTCCTCAAGGTGGAGGGACTTCTCACACACTCCCCCTGCTCCAGCGTGGGGTCCCTCCCACAGGAGACAGTCCTCCATGACCTTACCCAACATGAGCCCTTCCCACAGGCTGCAGTTCTTCACGAACTGCTCCAGCGTGGGTCCCTTCTGCAGGGTGCAGTCCTTCAGGCACAGCCTGTTCCAGCCTGGGTCCCCCACGGGGTCACAAGTCCTGCCAGAAAACCTGCTCCAGTGCAGGCTTCCCATGGGGTCCCAGCCTCCTTCAGGCACATCCACCTGCTCCAGTGTGGGGTCCTCCACAGGCTGCAGGTGGGCATCTGCTCCACTGTTAACCTCCACGGGCTGCAGGGGCACAGCCTGCCTCACCATGGTCTTCAGGGGCTGCAGGAGAATCTCTGCTCCAGTGCTAGGAGCACCTCCTCCCACTTCTTCACCTTGGTGTCTGCAGGGCTGTTTCTCTCACATGTTCTCACTCCTCTCTTCTGTCTGCTGCTGGTATTGCACAGGGTTTTTTTTCCCCAGCTTCTCAAATACATTATCGCAGAGGTGCTACCACTGTCTCTGATGGGCTCAGCCTTGGCCACTGGTGGGTCCATCTCAGAGCTGGCTGGCACTGACTCCATCAGGCATGGGGGAAGCTTCCAGCAGCTTCTCACAGAAGCCACCCCTGTAGCCCCACCTGATACCAAAACCTTGCCATGCAAACTCAATATAACACTTCAGACTCATACATTCTTTTGAACTATATGACTATGATTATTGACTTCTTTTTAAAAACTGAAATTCAAACTCGATACATCTGTGCTAAGCAACGACAGAAATTGTGATAAAATTGTATCTTTCATACAGCACCTTACACAAATTTGCTAAACTTCTCTGCCTTCCAAAACAGGTTTCTTTCCTATGGCACCACTAGAGTGTTTCTCCTTCCTGCTCTCTCCTAAGGGCAGTAACAGTTTTACAGTTCTAATCATACAGCCTGTCCACTAGAGATGATTTTTTCCAGTGCATTTTTTCTTTATCAGTGTAAAGTGCTTGGCTGCATATTAAGCTCTGATCCACCTTCCTTACAAAGCAAACAAACAATGCTGAAAAGTTGGAATTTATTATACTGGTGTAAGTTTTGTGAGAACATATTCCTACTCTAGTTCACAAGCCATATAGCTACATCATTTCCTGCACCTATTCCCCTGCTTCACAGAGGGGCTTGACTGTTTACAGGATGCCTTCCAGAACTCCACGCTAAACATTTAATGCAGTTGAATGTTAATATATAGAGAGGTAACGAGGCTTTTCTACAGCATTCATACATTTCATGTCACATACCAGAAGCCATCAAAAACATTAGGAAGAATAACCAAAAACCCAGTTTGGGCATGCCAAAACGACACACATTTCCTCAGTAGACATCCACTTTGCCTTCATGCAACTTTTATCCTAATAGCTCAGACATAATCACTTACTGAAATAAAGAAGTAGGTTCACAGAAATGTAAACAGCCATGGGGGTCACCAAACAGGTGAGGACAAGTTCAAGTCCCAGTCCTGCCCAAATCTAAGAGATATGCTTAATTTACATCCATTACTTCTGACAAAGTTGCCCCAAAGTTGTTATTTCACAAAATTAAACTATATGCATTTCTCTCGTGTCCTGCAACCTCAGGCAGCCCAGCTGCACAGAGACAGCAGCATCAGTACTGACTTTTGTAGAGTCAGCATACAAATGCAGCAGTGAGAATCTGAACAATAAATCAAAATCCATCTCCTGTCTGAAGACAACACTGTGGAAACAGTAAACTAATTCAATTGGCAAAATTTTAAGAAAAGGCATACCTTGAATGTTCCCATGAGACCCTGTTCCAAAACAGCTGTGAACTACACAGCATCAACAGCAGCAAAAGCAAAAATGTAGCCCGATGTCTGGTGCTAACAGAACGAGTGTGCTGCACACCATGGAATATGACAAGTGGCAGCGTTTGAAGGTGCAAAATCTAAGATAGCATCAAAGCAGCAGAGAGAAGCCAAACCTGAGTCCATCTTGTCCGTACCACCAATCAAAAGGGAAACAATCATCCCTAAGACCACTCATCTCCATCATCAGGCTTTTACCAATTCTATATTTTTATGCAATAAAATATATCAAATTTCAAAAGACTACTTCATGTAAGAGGCAGAACATACTGCATATTGTCAAAGATTTCTGTGACTGAAATATGGAGTCTGTTAATAAGGTGAACAGATAAAGTAAATGCTGTTATGCCCACCTGATTGTCACATTACATACACTGGCTCATTTCTGACAATAAATTAGCAGAAGTAATTTGAACTTTACCATAAATGAAAGCAGTAGCTTCTAGTTTGGGGAGCTCTGGAGACCATGTTATGAAAGGAGGCCTTGATATGAAAGCATAAAAATCGGTAAAAGGCAAGTTTCTTAGGAGAGAAGGCTTTATCACCTGGATAAACTTGTAGTTTTCCTTCTCAGAGACGGTTTCAAGATTCTTCAAGCTTGCACAGTAGTCGAGCTAAAGAGAAATACCCACACAGCATCATTAAGTGGGCTTGTGAAAGCAAATAAGCTAACTCAGATCCAGCCTAATCACTAGGAAGTTTGAGAAAAAAGTTTAAATTTATTTCAAAAGAAAAGCTATTTTGCAAGCAGACATAACGAAGCTTTAAACACACACAACTCAAAGATAATCTAACTGCAAAAATTCTTAAACAGAAGTTTAGACCTTCAAAAGCTTCCTGTTTTTAAAATAATTGTTTGTGATGGGAATAGGTCTGTAAGCATGAACAATAGTTGATTTTTTTTTTTTTTGCACAGGAACAAATTGATAGTCAACAATTTAATAAATTACAGTAATCCATACAAATTTCAATATTCTACAGATTGCATTAAAAACATTAAAAACAGTTTTCCACACCAAGAAAGAAAATAAGCTGCTTACCTTATCCAGATTTATAATCAGATAGTTTGGGTAGTTTTTCACAAGAGAGACAACTACATGTGAAGCACTGTGTGACAGAAGAAAAACATATTTTACAATTATACAGTTAGCTTTAAGGTAACAAAGGGATGACAAATTATAAATGTTTAGCAATATCAAAAGGCTTTGGGGGAAGAGGGGGCTGTACTCAATACAGGAGAAAGAAGAATTCACAGATATATTTTAAGGAACGTCAATATTATTCTATTAATAATACCCATAACTGTATACTGTTATGAAACTAAAGATCAGATTAAAGTTCATACTGTAACAAAAGCAGCCACCGAAAAAAAAAAAAAACTCAAAAATAAATTATTCTGTGCTACATTCACTCGCCACTCTAAAATACTTTTATGCACTTAAGTTTATACACCGGGTATTGGGGAGAACTAAACAGCCAACTCTCTGAAGTCACAATACTAACTCTCCACACTCAACTCTCCGACAGCGCTGCCAGGTGCAAGAAATGACAGCCTGAGCACCGGGCGGCACTTCCTTGGGCACAGTCTCCTGTACAAGAAGCTCGCCCTGAGAGTTCAGGGCTTATTCACACAGACACACACAGACACACACAGACACACACAGACACACACAGACACACACAGACACACACAGACACACACAGACACACACAGACACAACACCCCGCCAAAGCTGGAGAGGCGCACGCAGGAATCTAACCCTCCCCCAGCTCCAGACTCCGAGCACGCTGAAGGGCTCACGCTTAAGACGGACCCGAATTTTTCTCTGCCTCGAGCAGAGCCCGCAGCACCGGGGAGCGGAGAGGAGAAACGACAGTCGGCTCGAAGCACAGCCCCCCCCCCCCGCCCCCGCCGAACCGGCCCCGGACAGGCCCAACGGAGGGGGCACCGCCGGACCCCACCCGCGCCCCCCAAACCCGGGGGGGAGGGGGGTGGGGGGGTGGTCGCCGCTCACATGAACCCGGCGCCGCCCGTCACCAGCAGCCGCTTCTCGAACACCGGGAGCTCCGCGGCGCCCGGCGGCACCGCCATCCTCCGCGCTTTACGGCGACAGCCCTTCCGCCCCCCCGCGCCGCGACCTCACGGCCACGCGTGCGCGACGGACGCTGTAGCTCTGCCGGAGTGCTCCACGGGCAAGGGCCGCAGAGGGAACCCGCGTGACAAAACGCCTAGCCTTCCTCCCTTCCCTCCCCGCGGCCACCAACACCGGAGCCCGTTGCCTCTGAAGAGGCTCGGCACCCGCCCTCACCGCCGACCGGCGCCTTTTACGACGGCTGGGTCTCAACTTACGGCCGAGCCCAACGACGGACACGTTGTAGTAGGGGCGGTGCGGGGCACGGTGGCAGAGGCGGGGCCGGCTCTGTTGGCCCCGCCCCCCCGCCGAGGCGTGGAGGGAGTGGGCGAGCCCCCCTCCTCGTGCGCGGCTCCCATTGGTTCTCTTTCTGGTCCCGCCCTCCCACCGTCCCGTCCCGCGCCCGCTTGTAACCCGCGGCGGGGGGGTGTCACGTGACGCAGCGGTGCCCGCCGGCGGAGGAGGAGGAGGAAGAAGAAGACGAAGAAAAAAAAAAAGAAGGCGGGGGGGGTGGCGGCGGCCCCGGGATGCGGTGGCCGCTGCTGCGGCGGCTGCTGTGGCTCCTGTGCGCCGCCGGCTGGTGGGGCGCCGGGGGCAAGACGCTGCGGGGCGGCTTCGCCAGCGCCGCCGCCCGGCTGGAGCCGTGGCGGCCCGTGGCGCGGTTCCAGTTCCACGGTGGGTGCCCCAAGGAGGAGGGGAAAGGGGGGGGGGGGCGGCCGTTAGGGCGGCGTCCTGAGGGGCCGGCACGGCAGCCCGCCCGCCGCCGGGCCCTGTAACGGGTGTGGGCGGCTCCGCGGGGGGTGAGGAGCCCGGAGGGGCGGTGGGAGGCGGCGGCAGCGGGAGGTGGTGGCCGCCCGTTGCGCTGCGTGGGCGAGCGTGGCTGCTCCTCGGAGCGTGGGTGCTCGGCGCTGTGCTTCCCCCCCCCCCGCCAGTCCCACGGGAGTGTCCGGGAGAGCAGCGGCATTCTAACTTGCCCACGCGCTCTCTCTCCCCCCTCACGGAGCCCCGCCAGCTGAGAGCAGGGCTTCAAGCTGCGCGGGTCTGTTTCGCATCCCTGGTGCTTCTGGTGTCGCCGTGCATCAGGATGTGAATCCTCACCTAATTGTTCCTAATGGCTCGTCTTTCCCGTGTTACTAGCGCCTTGTTAGTAATAATTCCTGACTGTTACATAAGGCGCTTAGCAATGGGCTAGAATCCTATTAGAATGGCCGCTGCAGAAATACAGGTTGGAAATTACTCTCCTTGCTACGGAAGTTTTACTTTGCAAAAAGAGATATATGCCCCCACGGTGAGTGCCGTATACAACGAGGCTGTGCTGGTCAGCATGCTTTTCCTATCTATATGCTCAGCATTTCTGTGGCTTAGACTTGTTTTCTTTCTCAGTTAGCTTCATGGCAGAAGAGTTCTGCGGAATGTTTCAAAAGACAACCATGAAGATAATACTTACGCAGGCTTCCTCCCAGACTGGAGTAGTGTGAGGAAAACAAAAACGTTTGCAAGAAAAAAATCCAGTGAAGGAAAATAAGCCAAGAAGACTTGGAATGTGACCTTCCAGCGCTGAATGAGAGATGATAGATAGGGTGGGGACAGTTTGTGGAGTGACTTGAAAGCAGTTAATTATCACTGTCCCAGAAGATAATTGTAGAAATGCTCTAAATAGATCTAAAGGGGGGAAAAAAAAAAAAAAAAAGGTGCACTGCTTAAATCTGATAAAAGAATGTTAAGATTCAAGACAAGTGGTTTAGGTGTTCAGATATAATTTATTCTACAAGTTGATGTTGCTTATTTCCTTAGAAATACACCTCTTTCTGCATGAATACCCACAACTATATGTATTTTGGGTCTTAATGAAGCCATATGGCTTTTTTTAGAATCTTGTGATAGTTTTTCAAAATCTTTTCTTAGCAACTTCAGTAAACTGTAGTCCATATAATATTTTACAGATCCCAAGAGATCACCTTTTTTGAGGTTTTATTGCAGGACCAGTATCTTGTAACTGGCTCTAAACAATTAAACCTGTTATGGCAAAGCCTTACTTAAAGCTGGTGGTAGTCTATTGACTCTTATCCAGCTGGTGCCTAGGTCAGGTGGGAAAGATTAGTCTGACAGTTTAAAAAATATACAAAGATTGCTTAAATTTGAATGAGTTCATGCTCTCGCAGTAGCGATTGACTTTTCTTCTCCATTAATTTAGGATGCTGTTATGTTGAAGAAGTCTGTGGCAATATATAATGAAAGAATTTCTCAAAATAAGCTTGAGGATTGTAGAATTACCCAGACAAGATAAATTGTGTCAAATGAGTTAGTTCTAACATAGCTAAAATATTTCTCTATGTCAAGATGCAGCCTCTAGGTAGACTGACACATTAGAGAACACCTTTGAAGTTTGATTTTCTTTTTATCAATTTGACGTCTGTCATCTATAATTAAGTATTTTGGCTCTAATCAGTCCGCAACATGAAGGTCCATTTACATAAGTCCTTCTGGTATTAGACTCAAGAGCTACCCTATGATGCTCATAATCGTGCTACAAAGGTCATAAAATATTAGACTTTGAACCAGTTATTTAAACTGATTGAGGCACTGTCTTTGCTTAAACTTGAGAAAATAAAATTTGGAGTGGGAGGAAGGAAAAAAGAACTCTGTTTAAAAAACAAAAAAAAAAGGGGGGGGAGAAGGCTGTTTGTAGTTGAAAAGGTTATGGTGCAGATTTATTTAAGTACCATCAGAGAGAATCATGCATGCAGTGTTGAGTTGATGAGATGTATGGAAGTTGTTTCTGAAAGACTGTAAAGGCTTTTATGGGAAGTAGTGGTAAAAGTTGAAGAAACAAAGTGATGCTTTAGTGCTGCTACTTAAGGAAAAAATTATGCCATGCTAACTTTTTGCTTTTAATTGACATCAAGGCAAAGTAGTTGATTTTATTTTTTAAATATCAAGGTGACCATGCTGTTCTGTGTGTCAGAATCAAGAACATTGCAGTAGCTGTGACAAAAGCAGCTAGACTTCACCTCTTTCAAGCACAGGAGTGGCAGAAGCTACAGAACAGTATCCAACATCACAGCTGTACAGAGATGTTCTCTAAAGCTCAGCTGACAAGTGAGTTGCTACTTCTTTTTCCCCTTACAAATTAAGTTATCTGTGTATTTAGAACCCTGTTAAGTTAGCTGTTTATGTAGAATATTTATTTCAGTGAATTTGGACTTTGTATCAACTTAAGTAAAAGCAGGACTTTGGTCTTCTGTAATTAAAAATGATTACAAGGAAATAAAATTGCTTTGTTTGCATCGCTTCAGAAGACTTTGTAAGCTATGATTTAGCATAATGCTGGAAAATGGAACAGTCCTTGACAAATGTTAAATTTAATGCAAACAGCCAGATTTTATGACCAGTTCTAGTCTCATGCTCTCCACTTATACACAACATGGAAAGGATACACGTTTGGGTGAAGTTTTCATTTACTCATTCAGCACAGAGATTTTCTTTAACTTTGCTTGGATTAAAAGTCCTTTTTTTTTTTTTCAATCTCAAAATTTCTATTAAAAATTTATGTTGAATATTTGAAAGAATTTACAAGGAATACCATTGTAATAGGGAACTGAAAAATTTGAGAATCTGAATAGTTAGGACAGTCAAACATACAGTTTGAATTGTGACTTTTATTGCAGTGGAATAAAAAAAAATTAGAGGCAAACTGATGGAGCCAGCTGCAGTTACCTCTAAACTTCTGAAGTGAATGCTTTTAAGATGGGAGTATGTAGCCTAAGTACACAGTAGAAGGGTAACTTTGTACCTGCAAAGCTATTTTCTCTCTTTTTTTTTTTCTTTTACAACCTCATAATCATTAGGGGTTTTCTGTTGGTTTGTTTTTTTTTTTTTTCCTGTCTCTAAAGTCATCTGCAAAAATTAATCTGGGTTATGCCATTTTACTTTATAACTTGCCTGTAATTTGGTATTCCTCACTGAATCTCACATTCAAATGTATTTAATATTTGAGCTGACAATTATACCAGTACAGAATATGTAGGTTATCTTGTTGTCTTGTGTTTATGAAGGAACATTTCTCATTTGTCAGGAGTCTCCTGTTTACCAGTTGCATGGAAATGGCATTTTCAAAGACAAGAAAACAAAAAAACCCCACGTATTTTCATTTTAATGATAGCACAAACCTGTCACACTTTGATGTACAAAACATGTTAGAAATTTTTTAATACAGTATTAAAGATAAGCTAATCAGGATAGAGCTTGAGTATCCATCTAAATGTAAAAGAACAGTAAAATACTGAAGCACTCAGTTATGTAACTGGAAGATAAACATACTGAGATAATAATTTTTGCACCATTTATTGATTGTAGTATTACAAAACCTACTTAAAGCCTAAATTTTCCTTTAAAAAATTAAATTAGTATTAGAAATTTAATTCAAATACATCTTAAGTGAATGCAGCTTCTTTTTTAAATACATTTCCTCTATGTGGCCAGCATCCTTAGCATAACGAATTGATATCCCAGAACACTGTCATAACAAAATCTTAAGCAGATGTCACTTCTAAGGATGTAGTTTCCCTTATACTTGGTCTGAGCTGAACATGAAGCGCTGCTGAAATGACTGGCAGTTGGTCCGTCGCTCCTGTCTGTCCCAGCAGTGTACTCCCTGATTTCTGCTGTGTTTAGGAATCATGTGGCCACAGGGGGAGTTGGATCTGTTTGCTGATCTTGGGCAAAATCAGTTGCATTTTAATTTTATTTTAATTTCCTGTGAGTTAGCTTGCAGATTTGATGGGAAACTGATTAAAGGTGCTCTGTGTGATCCTTAGTTTTGATGGAAGTAACAGTGTCAGAACTCAGCTGACCTAGTGGAGGTGGAGAGTAAAGCCACCCCTCAGCTGCGGTTTGCCTTTCATTTGGATTAAGCACCATATGAAATCCTAAATCTGTGGTTTTAAAAATCCTAAGGTTTTTTGAAGGGAGCTGTTTCACTTTGTATAGTTGATTGATAAGGTCTGTAGGTCCACAGTGGAGTGTGTACTTACCATTACCCGCACAAGGCAAATTGCCTGTGTTAGAACACTTTTTTTTTTTTTCCAGTTTCCTGTGTTGTCCAAATTTGTACTTCATGACAGTCGCTACAAAGAAACATATCATAGGTTGCTTCCTGGATCCT
This sequence comes from Tyto alba, assembly GCF_018691265.1. Classification (NCBI taxonomy): domain Eukaryota; kingdom Metazoa; phylum Chordata; class Aves; order Strigiformes; family Tytonidae; genus Tyto; species Tyto alba. The sequence goes on from NW_024881321.1 coordinate 27,557,175, forward strand.
AATGTTGACTGTGGGTTCATGCCTTCAGAATACAGAAAATAACTTCCTGAAGTTTAAACAAGTTTATTTAAATTACATATATGTTTTTCACACATAGGCTTCAAGTTAGAAATTAGTTCTAAGTTTTGTCTACAGAGTATGTAGGGATAATGAGTTTGTTAAAGGTTGTTTTATATGTATGTTTGCAGCTTTTTCATTTAGAAAGACCTTTGCATAAAACCCAGAAATAGCTTGTTTTGTAAATTTTTTTTTATAAATTTTTCTTTTTCCTCATCCTTAGTCATTGTCATCTTAATTAATGAGAATTAATCTACAGTCCAGTCATTATATTGTTATTTCTTCTACAGGCATGGCTTTCATTTATGGTTGAGCTGATTAGCACTCAAGTTCAGTAATAAGTTCAGTAATAGTACTTACAGTTCTTGCAGTTTCACCCACACATGCAGAGCCACAAATTTAATTTACAGCAAATGTTTATTTTGGAGAGATTGTGCTTGGTTAACAGTTGGTTTTAGGAAAAATAGTGGTCAGATCAGTGGGCAGATGAAACCTCAGTCTCTTACATAGTTGGTTTTAAATGAAATCTGATTTGAAACATGCAATTTTATTAGACAATGGTGTCTCAGCCCTTATCTGTCAATTGAAATTAAGTCTTATTATGGTTTGGAGAAGATGCTGTAAAATATGCTAAGTGGCACCTGTGAAGCATGCACACTGTTGTTTACCGAGTTCACATGTGGCTGTTCCTGTTTGGTGCTCTAAATACCTTTGAAAACAGAGTAGAAGTAGTTTCACAAAGGTACTTTTCATACTGCAGAAGTATCTGTTGGCTGGTACAGAGTAGTTAATACTATCAATTCTGTACTAGATGACGGAAGTATGCGAAGCATAGGAGACACATTTTGCTGTTACTGGCTTCTGGCAGAAGGAAGCCCTTGCAGTGAACCCAAAAGCTGGGAGATGGAGTGTGGTGCATATCCTCACCAGCCCTTGCCTGCACCTACTTGAAACAAAAGATGAAGTTGAAAGTCTAGTCTCTGGTGTTATGGCTAGCTTTCAGAACAAAGACTGTTTTGTACTGTATGTAGTTTGTAACCAGCATGTGATGTTGTAGATTTAAATTTTACCTTCATTCAAAGTTGAGTTTTCTAAAAACAAGCTAATAAGTATTTACTCCTATTTTTGTTTGTTTCTTTTCTTCCAAAGTGACTGTGAACCTCACAGAGCAAAATCTGACAGTGTCCCAGATTCCTTATCCGGAAACATGGTATGTGTTTTATGTAGACAAGTTTACCTGCGAGGAGAATTATTCTGAATCCGAGGATATTCAGTTTGAAATGGTCTTACTAAACCCAGATGCAGAAGGGAATCCATTAGATCACTTTAGCGCAGGGGAATCTGGTAAGACTTTTTTTCTTAAAATTAGATTTGTAAGTTAAGGATGTGATCACCCAAACAAATCAATACTTACTATGTTTGGAAAAGTATGGGGAATGGATGGCAGTCTCTTATATTTCATATTCTACTTTCTCACAGATAGTAAACTTTAATTCATTTTCTGGCATTACAGAAAAATCCTTCCCTTTCTCTAGACTTTCCAAAACTTGCCTAGCTGGAAGTAGAAATACAGAAGGACAGTTAGTGTTAACATCTTTGCTGATAGGTGTTTTTCCCATGTTGAAATCATAAGCTTCTGCTTGAATGTGAATATAATCCCTGATTTTAATGAATTCATTAAATTCTTTAGCTAGGTAAAATTTGATTCTGTGCAACACAAGTACATACACAACAAGACTTCTTGCCAGTGCAATTTGAGTTCAGTGTTTAGGTCTTTATAAGTATCTTAGTCATAGTCCACAGATCACATATTTGTCAGTCCTGATTTTATTTAAGAAATGCAATTTTAAATCTTTAAATGTGCAAGGAAAAACGTCTAGAAGTGACTCAAGACAGCAGCTAAAGAAATGCCTGCATAAAACTGTATGCTTTGGACAGTCCAAAACAACCTAACGTATGCTTCATTGCAGTGCTCAGCTTCGCTGCTCTGGGAGGCCTTGTCAGCACATCAGTGACCTAGGTCTGTTTTAAGGGAAGAGCCCAATAGGCTTAGTCTGCCTTCATCTGCAGATTTAACCTACATATCCAGAATGAGCCTAATTGCTATGCTCAGAATCATATGCCCTGCTGTTATTTTTGGTCTCAAGGGGATACAGAGGGAACAAAGGCAGCTCCCTTTTTGAAAGGAAAAAAATGTTAATTGAAACATTTAGCAGAATCTGTAAGAAAGTATCACTGTTACTCCTCTATTTTTCAAGGTTTATAAATGGATTTACCTGTCTCTTTAACTTCTTAATCTACAAACTTAGTTGGCAGGTTTTATTTGGTGAATTTTGTATCCAGAAGTGAATTCTAGGCTAATTCACTTATTCTCAAAAAGCAGTAGTAGCATTCTTCTGATAAAACAATGGGCAAAGCAGCTATAAGATGTCTTGTGGCCCTTAGAAGTGATATACAGACCTCCTCGAGAGGCATCTCGACTCTATATTAATTTTGTAGAAAGACTTTGAGCACTTGGAAGCAGAACTCTGAACACCTTGCATAGTGAGTAAAGAGGTGTGTAAATGTGTTGAATGTACATATTCAAATGTAAAAAGTAGGAAACAGGGTGAGCTGTACATGTCATGTCTTCCACAGTTGCAGAGCAGCACCTGTTTATTCAGAATTAAAACCTGCATTGCTGCCATGAATCCTGACTTTACATGCCTGTGTCTATTTTCAAAAGGCTGAGAAGGATTTCATATCTATGTCCCTTTTTTTTTTTTTTTTTTTGGTTAAGGCATCTTTGGGGAATAATGCTGCTTGTTTTTCCATAGAGGTGTGCAGTTTACAGCATTAGAGTATCAGAGACAAGATCCAGCTCCATTTCTTGATTCTTTCTTTTAGGTGACTAAAAACTAGTTATGGATGGTTCTAGTTAGGTGATTCTTCACTTTAGTTACTAAAGTTATGGCCTGACACAGGAGATATCGAAATTAAATGGACTATAGTAAGGAAAGTATAGGAAAGAACTTGAGACTGTAACCTTGTGATTAAGACGTTTGCCTTGAGAGAGGAGGAGGCTAAGAGATTTGATCTAAAATGAATATTTTTGTCATTCATAAATCATGCTTTTGTATAAGTATACAAGAGAAGCAGAGTGGCCCTGAAATTTTTATCTTATGAGTCCTTATTATCTTATGCTCTTTCTCCCATTTCACTGTATGTATGTCCAAAATGATTAATTTTAGCCACAGAAGTTGTAGCGCTAGCAGCTGTTCAGAACTTACCCAGTTCTAATGTTTTTCTGCTTAGATATTGAAATATATGTAATTGCTCCGTTTCTAATCTCTGGGTGGAGCTGGTGGAAAGTTTTTAGCAGAGTTGTTTTGCTGCTGGAGGAATAACATTGTTCAGAACCTGCTTCTGTGGGCACCACTTGGTTTCAAGGAAGGTTGGAGAAGGAAAACATAAGTTTTCTGTGAGAAACGTCTGTTTACCCATTTTTGTTTACAGCTCACTGGCTTTGACCCTGTGGGAGCTCATATGATGGTTTCCAGAACTTCCGGATGATAGGAAAGGTTTCTGGGATCCAGGTCTTCAGGGAAGCACTTTACTGGACTACTGCCAGACTGAAAATTAGAGGAATTCTGTTTTTTAATAATATCAAAAACTCTGGGCATTTTTTCAGATTGGTGAAAAAAATCCACTCTATGAACTTACTAATGTTCTCTCTGCTATTTTTCTTTCCATTTTTCTTTAAAGTTTTCTGTCTCAGTCAACTGTGCTTCTTGGACTAACTACTTTATATGGAGCAAGAGTGACACCCAGCGGTTAAATAGATTCAGCAGAAGTCTGTTCTGGGTTTCTCTCATCTCAGATTGTGCGTTTAAAAATTGAAGCAAAAAAAGAGCTAAAATTGAGCCCTCTAATAAATATGTTTCTGACTGATTAAGGGTGCTACAATTATTTTCTGTTTATCAAGAAACTGTATGCCACTTTGCAGTATTTCAGTAATTGCTACAAAGCTATTTATATTTGAACAGAATCTCTCCTACACTTGGAAAAGGTATTGGTGAATAAAAAATACCCAGTCATGTCAAATAATAATCAGCTCTCTGAAAAAGTTCACTGACTTCCTTGGATAAAATAGGCTAGGCTTTACTCATTTTATCTGTACTACCACTTTTGAGTGACAGTTACTAAGTATTTCCCAGTGATTATATAAAAAATCCCTTTTTTTTTGTTTACTCCTAGTAGCAATGTAGCAATGTTTCTTTATAAAAACTAAGCTGTATTTCTTTTTTTTTTTCCACAGGATTACATGAATTCTTTTTCCTGCTTGTCCTAGCATACTTTATAACTGCTTGCATATATGCACAGTCCCTATGGCAAACAATTAAGAAGCGTGGACCTATGCATACTGTATTAAAGGTGTTGACGATTGCATTAGTGTTGCAGGCTGGTTCAGCTTTTGCCAACTATCTGCATTTCTCAAGGTATCTTTGCTTATTTTTGCTGTCAGTCTTAATACTTGAAGAACATTGTGTTGTAAAGATCAGTACATGATCTTTCCTGTGGTGATTGTGACAAAACCTAGGACTGACTTTTTAGAGCTACGTCATTGCCAAAATGTACTTTTAAGGGAGAACACACATTTAAGACTCACTCACTTAAAGATACTGTCTTTTTATTCTTTTATCAGTTACTCTAAAGATGGAATAGGAGCGCCTTTTATGGGAAGTCTGGCAGAATGTGAGTAGGCTTGTCTATTGTTTCTTACATATTCTTACACATTAATCTGTATAATACATTAGTGAATACTGTTGTTGGACTGTATTATGATCTTGGACCATATCACTGGATTTTTAATATAAAATGCTAAAAGTTGCTCTTCTGAAAAACAGGTTTTATTCTGGATGATTACAATAACTGTATTTAAAGTTATACAATTTTGATATTGCTTAGGATTTTTAAAAGGATTTTCTTGCCTGAAGATTCCTTCCTACAAACATTTAAATACGTGCTTATAACATGAGTAAGTGTTTCACTACAATGAAAGGTTTAGAGGAGTTTGCATGATCTAGAGTTGTGAAGCTTTTTAGGAAACTTAATCACATTTTAGGGAGTGTCATTTCACTAGCAAATTTAACATTGATTATATGAAAAAGTGAGTGTTTTACAGCACAAGTGATACGATTAGTGAAAAAAAATGCTTACATGAAGAATTGATGTTAACAATACATTTTTCTCCACTCTCTGTAGATACTCTTGAGTTCTCACTGGAACTGAATTCCTTTAACATCCCTTCCCAAAACACACTAATATGCTCCTCCTGGATTCTTACAGGCTGTTTAACTGTAGTTCACATTTGAAGCATTGGGGGGTTCTTTCCAAGCAAATACATTGCCTTTTGCTTGGCTTGAAGCACCCCAAGAGAGTAGTACTGTGGTAGAGAGACAGTGTTGGAGAGTAACAGCCTATATAGATAAATATTTCCCTTCCTAGAGTTAATTTAGACGCTTGCAGTTGGAATTAACAGCCTCTTGATGGCACTTGGCACCACAGTAATTGCCTCTTTCTTGTTTTAACCATTTGAGTTAGCAGCTCCTTTCAGCCTCTCTAGCAACTGTATTATTAAACTTTCCTTCTCATCTCCTGAAGTGAAATTAAATAGAGAATATGGAGGTAGTCATAACTCCTCCCCAGTGAGAAACCCAGCATTAACTACCCAGCCAGAGCTTCAGAAAGAGTAGCTGCACGTTAGATTTTCTGCATATGTATTGTAGTGAAAAGCCCACTTTTATTTGCTTAAAGCACAGGGTTTTAAGAATAAAATAATTTTTTAATTAATAACTGAATTTAAGAAATTCAGCTGAAAGAGTTTTCCTTTCTTATTGTTTTAAGGTTCATGGTTCCCAAAACAATAAAAAAGCAGAAGTAATAGAAATGTGAAAAGCTTCCGTGTCAATCGCAATTCTGAAGAAAGACGGAAGGTGCTACCGTTTTTTCTATATCAGAACAGAAATCTGAGTTAAAAGCAAAGAGTAAAATTTCTGTCGAGCACAGTAGGGCCAGAATTTCTGTGTAGGAACCTGTTCAGATACTAAGCAATTATTCTTTTCCTGCCATCATTTAGTCTTTACCATGTATAAAGAGCTGACCCTCAGACTAATTTATTACCCAAGTTAATCACATAAATCACACAAATAATGCTGGTACTCAAAAGAATCACAAATAGTCATCTTCTAACTTTTTGTAAGATCTAAATGTGAAAAGTCAAAGAATATTATTATGCCCCTTGAACAGCCAAAAAAGGTGAATTGTGGTGAAATCAGACAAATATGGTATCAGCTCAGTAGCATGTGACTTTGCACTGACCCTGGATATTGTGGGATTATTGATAATATTAGAAATTTCTCTCAACCTTCCTACTTTCTGATAAGGTATGTGAGATGTCAAAGATTAAAGCCAGTACTAAATTTTATCTTACACCATTTTGTCTGGGAATCCATTTGAATTCTTGCCACACTGAAGCAGAGTGATATCTATATCAAATATGTGATTGAGAGATGATGTCTGGCTATAACTTATAGGGCAGGTTATCTTAAGGAGTGACAGAAAATAAAATGCTTTCTAGAACATCCAGATTTGTTCAGTCATCTCTCTAGCTTGGATTTGTGACACTGGTTTGGCATGCCATGGGTTCACGTAATGATTTTTGCTAGTGAGTACTATATGTCCATAGGTAGCATTGTAAAGTAATTCCAAGATCATTTTGCCAAAAATGAATGCCAGTTCATTTTATTAAAGAATGAGCAAGTTTGTATTTACTAAAAGCTTTTGACATTTCTTAAACAGCAAAGGTGTCTGAATACATTAGGAAGTATTTAGGCATATAAACTGAGAATACCAGATATACCCCAGGAAAAATGTGTTGGAGTCTGTTTACACCCATATTTTGCTAGTATTGCTGAGTGTCAGGGAAATATTGTAGCTGATCTTCATTTGACATACTTCCTTTGTGTGCCTATTAATTTCTGTACAGTGGCAACATTTTCTGTGCCAATATTTTTAGTAAATGTGGAAGTACACTTATCTTTTATAATACAGTCCAGTTGTATAAAAATAGAAGTTTACTTTTGTGACAGAGAAATACTTTTCTTGTACCTGATAGCGTAAGAGAAAATTACAAATAAGGATAAAATTTAATTGAACTAAAATATTGATCAAGTGAAAAAGAAAGCATTGTTGCATGTAGTGCCCCATCTCTAGTTTCTGAACCAAATTTGCAATATATAAGAATCACTTTTTCTTGTACATCTCTGCTATGCCAGTACAATGAGTACTCTTAAGTTCAAACATTAACTTAAAAATTGTTTTATAAGTTTCAGTCAAAAACTTGTCAGGTCTAAAGCTATTAATCACCCAGAAAGAAATCTTCAGTTCTTTCTCCTGTCAGTAGCACTTTGGCAAGGCCAACAAGTAAAGGCTTTAATATATTCTAGCTTGAAGTTTTCTTTATTCAGATACAGCTTCAAACACAGATTTGAGATGCTGATTAAGAATGTGACTTTATGGAGTATGTGTTGTTCCCAAACAGAGAAAAAAAAATAGACATAGCAAAATGAGGCAAAGGTAGTTTGCATTTAATAAAATGAAATACAGACAAGTTGTTGTTCCAAATGAAGTTTGTGTTAGGGTTATTCATTATATTTTACCCTTTAAGTATCTGAGAGTGGAACTTGTCCTAAATATTTGAGCTTTCTATTGCAAGGTAGTGCATCCTTAAGACAAAGTACAATTAATTTAAAGTACAATGCAACTATGTGATTTTTTTGAACAAAAGTTTTTCAGAGCAAATAAAGGAGTTCATTTCATCATGCTTCATATTTGCAATGTGATTAACATACATATGATTTTAGTTCTTTAGCATTTACAAGTCTATTTATGTAGATGGACTCCTGAGCCCAGACTTCTTTGACACAAGAGTGGGATTTGGAAGGATGTGGCACTGTGCCCGTGTTGTTGCAGAACTGCAGCATAACTAGAGGAAAGCTGATGGTGATCTATTTGGTGACTGGAAACTACTCAAAATAGCCACATTTTGTGGCAAAACAACCTCATCTAGTCAAACAATCATCAAAATTATAACTGAAGTTGATACCAAGACATAAATGTCCACCCTTCATTTGTGGGTATATAGAACATATCTCTTTGCTTTAGGAAGTACTTCATTTATGTTGTGACTCTATTTTTCTTTTGTTTTCAATAGTGTGTGACATAGTCTCACAGGTACAAATGCTATATTTATTGTTGAGTCTGTGTATGGGTTGGACGATAGGCAGATTGAAGAAATCTCATGGCAGACCTCTTCAGTGGGATTCCACTCCAACATCTACTGGCATTGCTGTAATAGTTGTTGTTACACAGGTTTGTATTTTATATTCATTCTTATACTGAAATATACAGCTGGTATTAAGTATGACAGAACTGTGAACCAACTAATTTCAATATTTTATGAGGGAGGGAGTATCAAGACTGGAAAAAAAAAACCCGCAGCATAATGTGCACCCAGTATGTCTAATGGGTAACAACACCTTCTCTTTACTTTAACAATTTAAGGTGTAGCTCCACAGTATGTTTTTGTTCAGCAGTAAAACCATTTAAGAAGTTCCCACAGTTTTCCAAACTCCTGGTTGCACCAATTGTTCATAGCATTATACTGTAAACCAGATCAGTGAAATGATCTAGATTGGAAGAAAAAAGACATTTCAGCATGATCATTTTACTGATCAGATTTATAATGTGGTCCTATAAATAGTTGTAAACATGTAATTGGTACAACTGAGGGGTTGTGAACTACATTGTGGGGGGTGGCAACAGGTAGCATGAGAGGAAAGATGAGAAAAGCTGCTGTGAGAAATTTAGTCACAAAAAAAAATATATTTAAATCATCAGTGTCCTCCCCTTAGAATCACTCAAATAGGATGTTTAATGGTCTTTTCAATCGATATAAGGGAATTCTTGAAAGATTCATGTGCAGGATTGGTCTTGCAAATATACAAATGGTCTGACACATAATTTCATTCAAACATATTCCATTAGTATAAATTAGAAAGTCAAGTAAACCAGTAACTTAAAAGTAAATTGTAATGGAGATGATCCCATCCTGGTGGTGCCTTTTGTAAACAAATTTTTTTAAATCACAGCATAAAGACAAGGGAATCTGAAAGCCATTGAGAAAGAGAAGAGTGGGGAGAAACTGGAGACAGTAATGAGGAAGAGATTATACTGAAGATTTTGTGCCATTTAAGTAGTATCTGTAATTAGTGCTGCTTCCAAACTAAATAAGTGGACTGCTAAAACATTAAGAGTAGCTGGGAGCTGACATTTCTTGCTAATTAAGAATATAAACCAAAGGCTATTAAGGTCAATGGGACTGCTGAAATTTAAAGATAGGTTCATTCCACCTTACTTGTGACACCCATCTAGTACCAGAAATTTTATATGCTGGTAGTAAAAAAGACTTCTGAAGTATTTAATTTTATTCATGCCTCTCCACTTGTACGTACATATGGGTGTGTTAGTGTTCTGTCACTTGAGACTGGAAAGTTTTTTTGTTGTTGTTTCCTTTTCATTGTACAAAGAAGGGACACTCCATATCATCAGCTTGATTTTTTTTGGTTGTTACTTGTGGTAAAAATTGGGACAGGTATCGTACATATATGCTGCTTCCCCCAGTACTGGTCCATTACACATTTGCATTGGCTCTTTGAGTACCACGGGAGCACTGGCACAAAGTTGCCTATCTACCTTTTCACCATGAAGACACAGCTCTGCCACATCTCTCCTCGTGGTACCATTGGGAATGTCAGGTTTGGCAGGAGTCTTGTAGGAACAGAATAAGGACATCATAATATGTCATTGCCTGGGTGGTTTCACACCCCTATCTCAGTGTCTCCTGTCTCCAGAAAAGGTTCCCTGACACCACCAGCAGTATCCTTGCCCCTTCTGGAGAGGATGTTTTCCATCTCATGGTCCAATATATCCAAGACATACCTCCGGCCAGGGTTCTTTTCAATACAGAATGTGGCTGTTGAGCTCAGGGGAGCAGGATCCAGACTGTATCGCCTCTGTCAAAGGTGGTGAGCTCGAGACTTCATTCTCTGGATTAGTCTGTTGTTCACTGGTCTGTCTAGATTGATGTGGGTGTTGGACCTGCTGTAATAGGGCAATCAACGAACACTTTTAATGACTAAAAACCTATAACCACCTCCTCTTGGTCCTGCTCTTTCCCAGAGATGGGAGAGTCAGTTTCCTCCCATAGCAGAGGTTGGACAGACTTACTTGGATAATCAGAGATGTTCTGAGGACTTGCTGTGGAGGGTGCTGGAAACTACATGCATTACTCTGATGCTGCGGGTAGAGATTGAACCATGTTAGTTTTATTGGTGTTCTACACTACCTGTCCTCATTTCATCTTCAGAGAAGTCAAGCAAGTAGACAGCCTGGGAAAAAAATGTTATTCTTCAACTTCACTGCAGTTTTGACTGGCAAACTATCTGACCCTGTTTGCCTGCTACTAGTTCAAATTACTCAGCAAATTTTCAGGGGTTTTTTCTTCTCTTTGTACTGATGCTATGGATTCTTTCTTTTTGTTCTTTCAGAAACACCAGCAATTTCTCAGGCTGTGTTTACAGGTTACCGTCAGTGTAGTGTGGACACAGCCTCCTAGTCAGCAAATCTCTTGTGGTCTCTGCGGCTGCAAAGAGGTGGCAGACTTGTCCCTCCTTTGAGATGCTATTCAATATCTCCTTTTGCCTTAACTTGTTCTTTATTTTAGCCTCAGAACAAAAAATTCCCAGGCTGCTCTGTATTCATTAAAGATTCCATGCTCTGCTGCTGAGACACAGACCTTGTTCGAAACTTTATTGATGGCAGACCTTTCCCATCAAATAGACCTGAGCAGTTTCAACTTTCAGGGCTGATCAGAGTGGAGGCAGTGATTTTTAGAAAGATATCTTATCACTTTGAACCTGACCAAAATGACATAGAATCTTACTGCATTAGACGTCACACTTCACAAGTGTTCTTAGGTACACCCCAAAGGTGTGCTTAGAATGAGCTCTACCTCTGACTTTAGATGAAAACTATTTTTTGGCATTGGATGACATCAGATACCAAAGTACTAGATATGGTTAGAAGCAGCTAGTTAATCCACTTTGCCTTGCTGTTACTTTTAATTTCCCTTTTGCTTACCCCTTCCCTTTGCCTCTCAGAGATCATTTGTCCCATGAGAACCTGCCTTTACTGGAGATTGATATGTTATCTTGGCTTGCCATAAAGTTGGTGTTGGCATAGCGAAGGGGAGGAGGGGTTCTACCATAATTGTTTCCTCATGACAAAAAAAGAAGAGTGTCTGGTTCTGCATTGTATGGATGTGGAGGTTCAGCTTGTATATCTGGAACATCAGGATGATGTCCATGGCAAACATTCTTCTAGCGTTTGAAGAGGAAGACCAGTACTGGACAGTGGTTGGTGTCCACTGTGAACTGCGATGGGTCATAAGTATGTCCATTTTGAAGTCAGATATTTTGAACAGTGTATTTTGTAAACAAGAAGATGGTCATTCTCCTTTATGAAGAAGCAGTTGTGACTTTAATGTTGGATATAGCTAGTGCAAGTCAGCTCTTCAGCTGCCTAGCTCATCCAGTTCTTTTGTCTACAGCCTAAGCAGAGCTATTCTTTGGGATAACAGAATTTCCCCCCCTGATTTCTTCTCAGAGTTCAAACATAGTTCTGCTCACTTCCAACAAAACAATGTCTCTGATATCCACTTCAGTGGGTTGGTGTCTGGGTGTTTTTTCAGTTTGTTCCTGATGTTGCAGCTAAGTGAGCTGATAGATGCCTTTCTGTGGTCAAGATAAAGGACTTCAGGGTTTATCGACCTTAATTTCTCAGGCATAGCCAGCCAAAGAGATTTTAACTTCAAGATCACACTTGTCTGTGAAAGCTCTTCCTCCATTGTAAACTAGAAACATCCGTAGCACAGATTTATCATTTATAGGATCCTGCTCTTCTCTGGTGTGAGAGAGCAGTCCCAGTTCATGGTAAGAACAATGACACATGTTCACCTTGTCCACATTTCCAGTGTGTTGCTCTGATGGTTCCATCTCTGTCTCTAATGCCTCTGCCTTCTGCTTATTTTGGAATAATCTAATGAAACTGAAAGAAGCTGGACGTCTGTGATCTTACATTGCTGTCACTACACACAGTCTTTGATCAACTGATTCCTGTGCTGTTTGCACTCTTTAAAGGACTAGTCCAGAGCGTACCCTGCTGTCAGACACTATTTTCCCATGAGGATTTTGACTTTGTTCTCACAATTCCTTTACTCCAGCTCTTTGTCATCTTCTCATGAAAGTGGCTTCCTTCATTGCTGCTACTATTAGTGTACGTTAAGGAAAATTCAAACCCTCATGAGTGCTGTTCTTTAAGGTTAAATTTCTTCTTAAAGCAGTATCACAGTTCCATCTCCATCAGCCTATATTTCTTGCCCCCAGATGCATGCTTTAGTTAGGAAGATTCTATACGTAGGTGGTTGGATTTTTTTTATTTTCTCAGAAAGCTTATGTCCAGTCCAGAGAAAAAATACTTTGGCCATTCCCAAGTGTAAATATCAAAAGGGAAAACGCTCTGTACAAGGCTGCAGTGATTCTGTAACTGGTAGAACCCTTATTTGTTGCCTGAGCATGTTCTACCTGGACAGAAATAACTTCTGTGATAGGAAATAATTGATTTCATGCCAAAACTAGTGCTGTACACACAACTTTACCAAACACTCGGCTATATCTCAGGGTTTCAGGAGCATTATTTCAGTCTTACTCCTTGACAGAATTCTCAGTCAAGTAATTTGATGATTTGAAGACGTTTGCTTGGAGTGACTCAGAATGTTATCATGGGAACACTTGAAGCCTGTTGGTCAGATTGTTTACTAGTAATCAGTGATGTTCAAGATGTGCATGCTTCTTGTCTGTATTTCTCCCATCCTTCCATTTTCTGTCCTGGTAGTTCAAGAGTGACTGAAATGACATCAGGCATGTTTGCTGTGTCATGGCCTAGGTAAGGTAGGGGAAGAGTATGAGAGTACTCTCCGAGGATATTATAAACGAAAATGATCCTGTCTCGTCTGATGAGACTCAAGGACACTCACCTTTGAAAGGCACAGGTGGATTACATGTCTTTTAAAAAAAAAAAAATTATTCTCAGTAGCCTTTTTGTCTTTATGTAGTTAATGTAGTGAGAGAGCCTTTGAATGTGTTCAGAAAGGAATCTGACTAATTTAGATTTCTAAATTGAGGCATACAATGTCTGTTTCTGAAGGCCTTCAGAGCTACCTCACTCATATAAATCAAATTTGCCTACCTTTCTTCAGAAAGCCTGCTTCATTAGGCACCTGAAACCTAAGCGCAAGTTAGATGTGTGCAGTAGGTGGACTGGATTCCAGTGTATATTCAAATCTTAAAATGCCATGCAGCTGATACGTGATGCCAGGAGAACCTAAACTTTATGGGCATTCTAATTTATAACGTTAACATTCCCAAAGTCTTAAAAAGATACTCTTCAGCAAGACCCACTTTTTTTTTTATGCAGCAAGTAGGCGCCTGCCTTCTAGCTAACTAAGATTCAGAATCTAGGCACTTCTTAGTCTGTTTTTCCTTGGAGAATCTATCAATATTCTTGCTCACAGTACTGCTACAGAATTGGATTCTGCAGCAAATGGATGCAGTGCAGTTAAGGAGGATTACTATCTTTCATGTAGTTATCTGTTGGCTAGAGCATTTGTCCAGATGTCGGAACAGCATTTGGAACCTGTGACGCTCCCTTTTGTAGACCCTAGGAGGTTTCTGAGCCGCTTGCTTGCAGAGTCAGGTTCGCTCGCAGTTTCTGACCTAGCTGATCTTGAATTCTTTCCTCCACAATGGCACAGCTTCAATAGAAGGGGTGGAGAGTGGCCCACCCAAGAACAGCCTATAGCCTGGCAGTTGCGGCACTCTCCAAGGAGGTGGGAGATGCGAGTTGGATATCCTGTAGGCAAAGAAGGGAATTGTGGGAGATCCAAGTTCAACCTGGGTGAACGCTTGAGCCTTTAGGCTATTGTATAAAAGGGGCAGCAGCACCACCCTCTTACTTCCCCATCTTTGAAAAGAAAAGTGAATCCTGTTAGGATTTTGAAAGAAAAGGCGTAGTCTCCTGCCTTTGAAACAAGCTTTACAGGTTGTGGATCCCAAGTGGAAGGAGACACCTCCCTGTTGTTCTGTGGAATCGTTTCAGTGGGCTTCCTGCTGAGTAGGCCGACTGTTTAACTAGATGATTATTTTGGATCTTATGCTAAGGTGCCACATTCCTTCTGTCCAAATTAGAGGAAACTTTAACTTATCAAACTTTCTGAAAGTTACGGAATACAAGAAGCGAGACTTGCCAGTTGCACTTGGAGTAATAGCTAGTGCCAAAAAGCAGTTCAGGCTAGGGTGTTTTTGTGTAACATGGTGGTCTCCAACAGGCAGAATAGAGCATGACCGGTTGTGTGGATAATTTAATCTGTGATGGAAAGGGTAGTTGAGATTTAGTGTAACCTTGTGCTGTTGTTGTTCTTTTCCAGAGCTTTTTATTAATTTGGGAGCAGTTTGAAGATACGAATCACCACAGCTACCATTCACACCATGGCTTAGCAAGTGGACTGCTTATTGGCCTCAGAGTTTGCCTAGCTTTGTCACTGGCTGCTGGTCTTTACCAGATCATCACAGTGGAGAGAAGCACACTGAAAAGGGAGTTCTATATCACCTTTGCCAAAGTATGGGTTACACCAGGGAAACTGATCCCTTCTGCTGTAAATATAATCATGGCATGCAGTTGACTGAAGCACTAAACTCTTTTCCTCCATAAGAAAGTTAACATTTAAGTGTCTGATTTGATTAAATTGCACCCTGTCATCGTACTCTGAGTAGTCATTTTAATTTGACAAGGAGTATAGAGCTTTTTTAAACAGAAATCCCACCTTTCTTTGTGTGGTTTTCGTTCTGTTGATTGAAAATTAAACAATGGGTTCATAAAATAGACAGAAATGTAAATGCAGTTCCTCTAACTGTCATCTCTTTCTTCTAAGCTGGCATGTAGTCATTTTATAACTTCTACTCATCTTCTCTTTCAGGCCTGCATTCTCTGGTTTTTGTGCCACCCATGTCTTGCAACCATTGCTGTAATATTCAGAGAATATCAAAGAGAAAAGGTATGTACAGGCAAGATAAAAGAGATGGAATTTGAATAGTAGTTGTTCTGCATGTTCAGTGTTTGTTAGCAAACTCATGCTCTTAGGCTGTTAATCTTATGACCCCAAAGCAACTTGAAAAGTCTTAGTCACACAGCTCTCATTGATGCTAATGTGAGTCATATTTTACAAAGGCATACGGGGTTTGAATCATCTAAGGGTAATCATTCCTAGGTTAAGGGAGGGAGAGGGGGAGATTGTTAAGTCAAAGGAAAATGTGGAGGGGGTGTTTTGTTTTATTGTTTGCTTGTTTGTTTTTTAATTAAAAACACCTTGGGGATTCTTTTAACAAAGCTAGTAGAAAGATAAATCAGTGAATTTATTTTGTTGTTTACTTTTTAGTCTTCACCCTTTAAAAGCTTTATGTGGCTAAATAGGTCAGGGAACCTGTACCTGAACTGTATTCTTTAGATTAAGAATTCTGTCCAAATATGTAGTTTGGTTTGTTAGCCCTGAGCAGTTAAAAACAAAGGTGGACTCACCGGGCTTCTCGATTGCTTAAACATATTGGGAACTAGAGAACTAGAGTGTGGAGCCTGCCATGTTCAGATAAAGTGCACTACTATTCTCAGGTGATTGACTACCTCATTCCAGGGTAGAGTTTGTTTTTTTTTTTATGGCTATAACCATCTGTGCATTTCTATGCAAATATTTTCAGAAATTGAGCTTTTATTTGTGTAGAGGATACGTAAGGGAAAGAAAAAGTTCCACTAAAAATACATAGTAAATGAAATGTTACATTTGATTAAAAAAAAAAAAAAAAAAAAAGAAAAAGAAAAGAAAAATCTAGGGATAAAAAAAGACTCCTAGAGCTGCTATTGAAGAGACTTTTTGTTGTTGCTTGATGAAAACATCATCAGGGCAGGAGGACAATCTCTAGAGGTCGAATCAGTAAAGGAAATTTTTGCAATATTTTGAGATTTTGAGCTTACTGAAGGGAGAGTACAATAGTTCTGCTCTTGCATTTGAACAAGTTTAACCATTATGTGCAGCTACAGTTCCTACTTCATGATAATTTAGTTGTTTCCTTCTTTAAATGCACTTCAATACAGTAAAGTGCATGATCAATAAATACCATATTTATTTAAGAAAAACATGTATTTTAAAAGACTCTCTATACATAAACTTAGACTTTTGCTTTCTCAGAAACAGTAGCTACCTTTACACAGTTGATACTTTACACATCTTTCACAGATGAAGAGACTTGCACTAAAAAAAAGAGGTCTGGCTAAGTGAGAGTGATAAATCGCTATCCTTACAGCTCCATGACTGTGCTAGTGCAAAGTGTTTCCAGGCTTTGTTTTTTTACACACTGTTTGTTGTAAGAATATAATATCTAAACATCACCTCTGCTTGTGAAACTGCATGGGTGGTGAATTGCAAGTCTGAAATTCCCCAGAACAGAAACTGCCAGAAGGCTTATGTGACTTGCCCAGGGCTATCTAGTGATTTAAAAACACCCAGGTGTGAGAGTCTGAATCCTGGACTTGAGATTCATGTTCGAATCTTCTGTAACTGCAGCAGTATTAAAAGCTTTAAAGTTAAACCTCAAGCACTTACACAGTATGCTGATAGAAATTTATTGTGGTTGTTTGGTGGTGGGGTTTTTTTTGCTTACTTTTTAATTTTCTCTCTTTTTTGCCTCTAGATTATTACCATAGGTGTTATCCTCTGTCAGTGCATCTCCATGGTTATCCTCTACAGACTTTTTCTATCTCATAGTCTATATTGGGAAGTGTCTTCGCTGTCATCAGTGACGTTGCCACTAACAGTATCCTCTGGACATAAAAATCGACATCACTTCTGAGATGTTTAGGAAGAATACATTATGTAATAAATGTGCAATAATGACATAAATATACAGGTATTTTTGTCACAGGTGTGTGATACATTGGTTTCACTGGAAAACTGAGTAATAATATCAGAGCACTTCACAGACCTGGTCACAGACCTGGTCTGACGAGGATCCTAGATTAATCTGTTAAAAGTACTGTGGAGTGGAAAAATCCATCATTTGGATAATTTTATAGATATTGTTTATGTGTAGCATGTGGTACTGAGCTGTATCATGGAAAAGTACAATGAATCTTTTCTCTCCCATTCACAGACACAAAAAAATGTCCTCGCTTTATATCAATACCAGGTTTGAAGGTGTTATAAAATGCAGTTCTTAAAACATCTACAAGCTCAAACAAGTCTGAAATAGGCCAGTTGTGAAATTGGTGTGATGCGTAACGATGAGTACAAGTTCTTTTATTTTTATGCTTTAGAGAAAATGCATTTTATGTACAAGTATAAAAGAAGGGGAAAAAAAAAAGAGTCCTCTAGAAAACACATGTAAAATGTTCACAACTGACCACGAGAAACTGTCCTTTATTACTGGTGTAAAAGAAAAGCCTTTTTTGCAACTAATGTTCATGCTGGTTAAAATTTTAATGGGAATGAAAATAGGGTTTATATCTGCCTTATCTGCCTTTTTTTTTCTTTTTTGTAAATAAATAAATGTAACTAAAAATTTCATCCACTAATGAGCTGTATTGGAGGCTTAGAAAACACAGCAACATAAAGGTAATGAAAACAGCAGGCTTGCATCTTTTAAAGAAAAAAAAAAAAGGGGCAAAGAAAATGGAATGGGTGATGTGGTACTAGAATTTTAATCCTGATATAATTCATTTCTGTTACATTGAGGATTCAATCATAATTAAGCCATATACACAGATTAAATTAACAGAAGCATTTCAAATAAATGTTGGTTTCAGTCATCAACTACCCATGAATTCCTGCCCAAGGATACTTAATCAGGATTAAATTTTCTATGAATAATTGAAAAACAAAATACTCACTGGATTTGTTATAATCCATGTTGGCACTGGGTTCTAAGTAGTTGCCATCTTCCATCCATTGTAATAAAGCCATACTACTTTGTGATGCCCTAGCATTCAGAAAGCCAGTGTAAATATATACTTTGTTGAAGTGCCTATTTATTGAGTACGATTAAATCATGCTGACTTTTTTTTTCCTTCGTAATAAGAACATACCTATTGCCATTGTGACTGAAATCTTTCTTTTTGGATTTAGTTTAGTATTCGTCAAATTTTAGACTTCTCATACATGTGTGTTTCTTCACAACGTGGATTTTATTTTCTAGTAAATGAATGTTTGTTTCTTCTTAACAGTATGCATTTAATTATCTCTGTGAAAATGTGAAGACACTGGGGTTCTAGCTTTAAAATAGCCCTAACTTTTCTATTCATGTTTGCCTCAGTTGTGAGCATAGTTGAAACATAAGTCTATTCCATTTTAGTTTAGAGGCAAAACTAGATATTTCCCTTTGACTAAGGCAAAATGGCAACATGACAAAGTTGCTCATTAAATCATCTCCTTTCTTATTGTTTGTAATTCAGATCAAGAATGGCAGGTTGAGGCTGGAAAAGATGAGATATTATGATTTCACACAATCTTCAGAATGATTAAAAGATTAATTATTACATTCCTCTGATAACCACACAAAAATATTATTGGTTAAAACTTTCGTCTTTATTTCCCTGCTTATCTCTGTGCTTTTCATCTTCTCAAGAAAAAAGTATCCTGTTTTTGATAAGTCTCCAATAATGCAGTAGAAGAGCTCTATCTGTCCTCATGTATAAGACATAAAATTCGCACATAAAATAGAATCTTCTAATAGATACAAGAACTGCTTTACAGTTTATGATCCATCACGATAGAAGTTTTAATATATGCAGAAAAACCTCTGTGTTACTTTCAGAATAGGCACGCTCTTTGTTTTATTCTCCAGAAGTATTTTCTTTCTTCCTGCAGTCCCTCTGACTTCAATCGGTCAGTATTAAGGTAAATGGTATTTTAATTTCACCCTATAAATATACTCTACAACAATTCATAACATGAATTCATAGTTAACCTGAGTGTAAATATGAAGCATAAGATGTTGTCTCCTAATCTGTTTCAGATTGCCCTGTAAATCAACAGGTAGCATTATCCTCTGTTTGCCATTGAACCCAATGATTTGAAAATAAAATTTTAACTTTGCTATTAGTGTAACTGTAGCAATTAAGTATCACTTTCTCATGGTAAGTGGTACCAAGGACATGCACATCTACCCAGGTCTATTAGCGTTCTTTTGTAGCCAACACTCACCAATTTTATGTTACTAAATCATTAATGCATACTGTAGCAGTAGGTCACCTATGAGTACAATAATATTCAAGATGTCACTTAATTCAGTACTGGATATCTTCTGGGGGAGACTTCAAGTATGACTAATTTACAAAGCTTCATACTTACCTGTACTCTAGCTTGAATCTTACTGCCTCTGGATCATGCCTGAAGAGTGGTTTGAGTATCTGAAAGCCTATCTCTCTTTCCTAACTTACCTCTTCTAAGAGACTAGCTGATAAGACTTGCTTTTTTCATGCTTATTCACACAGTTACTCATTTTATCAATGTGGTTTCATAACCTCATCTTGAAAGAATAGCTTCCAGCCTTCTTTCAGTTGTCTTCGATCAGTGCATCCTGGCTGGAAAACTTTTTCTTTCTCCTTTTCTAAAACGTGCTTTCCGGGGGGGCGGGGGGGGGGGGGGGGGGGGGGGGTGTAAGTTTTTCTGTCACAAATGGGCTCCTGCATACATATGAGGAACTCAGGCTGCACCCTACATCAGCTGTGCGTTAGGGGATGGCAGGGGACAGCAGCCCCCCTGCGGTACGCCCAAGGCTTCGGTGCAGGCTTGTGCCCGCCGAGAGCTGCCGCGTACCCCAGGAGTTCTTGGGGAGGGCGATGGCAGCTCCGGGCCCCCTCCTGCCTCCCCCCTGCAAGGGGCTGAAGCGTGTTCCCCAGTGGTGAGCAGCACTGTTCCATTGAGGGCGAAGGAAGACAGCTCACCTGAGAGTTTCTGTGCATTATGTGGTTCTGTGTTAAGCGAAGCTGCAGTTGCAGACTATACTATTGCCCACACATTTCGGTGCTCGGGAAAGATAAGTGTGTGTTGACACAACTGCAAACTGAAGTTGGTTGTCATCTGAAGCAATCCACTTCTACATGTGAGAGGGCATCTCCTTGCTATCTGTCACCTTTTCTACTGGCACAGATTCCAGTTGGCATCAATTACAATTTACTGGTTGAGGGGGGAGGATCCGGGTTCAGGAGGAATGAGGATGAGATCACCAACTCAGTCTAGGAAACCCCCCCACAATCTGTGCAGAGGGATCATCTTGTGTTGTTCCCGACCAGCAATGTGGAGGCTGGAGCAGTTCTAGGGCTTATCACAAGTCCCCTAAGCTATTTGCTCCCCTTCTGTGTACAATGTGTTTATTGTACGTTTATGTAAAGTGCTTCAGGTAGGAAAATTAATATTTACCATTAAATATATGTAAATGGAAGTGGAAAGGCTTGATTGGAAAAATATCAAGTTTCTAATACATATTACTATACTAAGGCCTCCCACACAAGACAAACATTTATAGTCAAATCTAATGAATATTCCTTTCTGGTTCCTGTGCCAGTGGAGAGCCATGGAAGTATCAAAATCTTCTTGTTTGCATCTCGATCCTCTACAGAACTGGAAGAATATTTTATTTGATTTGGCTCTAGTTTATTCTGTGCAATGTTATGCCTCAAGTTGACACAATAAATGTTTATTGGGCTGGCCAAAGCTGATGTTATGCTGTACCTTTTAGCTCTTTTTGTGCGACTATGCAATGTATAAAGAGCAGGTGATCCTTGCAAATGTTAAACATTAAAAGAGAAAGTATTAAGCTGTTTTTCAAAGGATCGTTCTTTCCTAGCTGCGCTGATACAACTAGACTGTGATTTTCCAGTGAACAGTAAGTTCTGATTCCAGTTTTTCTTACACCATTATTTTCTGCAGATCTTTTTCGTGTCTTGCAAATTCCATCTCTCCCACCACGCTCGGTCTCTGCCCTCCCCTCTCCCCGCTCTCTCATACATATGATTTTGAGTGTAATGGGTGTCATTTCTCTATCTCTCCATCTGTTCCCACGATCAACGCTCACAGTCCAGCCCCTACTTTGCATCTAGTATGCTTATTCTCTTTATCCTTGGTCTGTTTTGATTTCGCACTTTTCCTGTCTCTCCTTTGCCCTCTCTACTGTGTGTTCAGTCTCCCTAGCCATCGGAGACCTGAGGGTGTGGTGTGACATTGCAGCTAGTTTGGGCTGTTAGCTGCCAAAAAAAGAGTGTCCCTGTTCCCCTGACTGCACGCTGCTCTGGCTTCCCTTGACCTGACAATGGCTGTCACCTAGCAGTTTAAGTGAGATGGAGTTGAGGAGTTAAACTTGGTGGAAAAACCAGCCTCTAGCAGCAGCAGAAGGAAAACCAAGTTCATTCTCAATGGTTTTAGCTCACTGAACCAGGTCATCAGGATTTGATGAGTACCAGTGGCACTGCTGGGGATGGGGTAGAAAAGGCACATTGAAGAGGAGCAAGATCCCCTTTAGAAGGGCAGCTGCAAGGTCAGTTGGTCTTTTGCAAACTATCATCGGCCTTTTAACTCCTCCATCTCTCTCTCCTGTATGTCTTCGGCTGCACTTTGCACGCTCAGGATTGGCCAGTCTCTTCCTTTAAGAGTTCTCTTTCAACATAGTGTCAGGGGTAAATATGAACTGGGCACTTTAAAGTATTTTAAAATGAACAGGGTCAGTTGTGCCTTTGCAGCCTTACAAAAGGGGCTGGGAGGTGTCAGGAGCAGATCCCAGTTTGAGGAAGGAGCTTTAGGGGAGAAAAGACAAGCACCATGAAAACAGCCGTGACTTGAGTGGGTGCCAGTTTTTGCAACGGATGGCAGCACCGTGGTAGGAGGCAACCCACGAGGTCACACGGCTTTCCGCAAGGTCTGCCTGGGGGTAGGGAGAGACTTAATCTGAACAACTGCAACCCAAAGAGCAAAGGTTTCCAGCAGCGGGTACTCTGGAAGGCCACTTTTATCTATCGGTTTGTTAATCTGCTGAGCTGTGTGACTTTGTGAGGCTGTGGTAGGATAGCGAGGATCTGTCTCGCTTCGTGGTCAAGTGCTGACGAGTTTGCCCAGGCTGGCGAGTGAGTTCGGATTTTAATGCTGCTGCAACAGCCACCCTCCAAAAAAATGAATTGATGGAGACTGCAAATGAGCAATCTCAGGAATCTGTCCTTTTTTGATACGTTAGAGCTGAATGGCTGTGCCTGTGCCTTGTTAGAGCGGATACTTTTTTTGCCTGGTTTCTGACCCTTTGAGCCTCTTTTAAAACAATGGTATTATTTTCAAATTGAATTTTATAAAATGAAAATTGGAGTGGTTAAGAAGAGATCAAAATTTACGTAAGACTTCTATTTAACCTATTACCTATGAAAATTTACTTCAGGCTGAAACTTGTTTTCCAAAGTTTACAGCATACAAAACAAATGGTTTTTAAAATATCCTTACTTATGAGTACCTTAAATTGTGTTTTCTAAAAGGGAAAAAAGAAATCTTGGAACCTTACCAGTTTAATTTGCATTTTGGCTCTGATGTAATTCAAAATAGATTAGATTAAAAAAGGAAATTTGGCAAGTGATTACTCAATTACATGATTTTACTGCTTTGGTATTTTGAAAATAAAAATGAACAGATCTGTTTTACTTTGAAAAGTGCCTGGTGCACGTGTGCTGTAACCACTTTTCAGAAACCATATGGAAGGTTCCCTACACTGCATATGGCAATGCTACCCAGAGCTCAGATATGTATTCCTGCGATAGACTACACAGGATCCATTCGGGTCAGGGATTTTAATGTATACATTCAGATAATACTGTACCGAAGCAATGCAGGGTAATGAGTTTGGTGTGTAAAACACAGGAAGATCACAGTGATGGGGCTGCAGTGCTCCTTTTTCATAAAAAGGAACTAAAATTGCTTGGAGGTAGTGCCGGGCCAGGAAGTGAGGAGGAATTTGGGGAAGGGATACAATTCATATAGTGTCTATACTGTGCAAGATATAAAGGTGAGCAGTATCAACAGATACTTTTAAAATATTTCATCATCTAGAGCTATGGATATTTCATCTTCTCTGTGCCTTCCTTGTTACCCTTGATTCCCATGCGGTCATGTCTCCAGCACTTCCCTGGTAGCAGCTGCTCATCTCCAGCCTTCATGCCAAGGAGAGGAAGCCTCTACTGACTCCTGGAAGACCAAGCAAGTGGTGACAAGCTCCCTAAAGTTACCACTGACCCTGAAAGTGGTGAAGGATGGGATAGGACTATGCCTTAAACCGAGAATCACCAGGGTCATCTGTTATTTCCGTCACCCTGGTTTTGCTAGCGAAGTGGTAAGGGGAGAGAAAGCATCTGTACCCCCATCACTGATGCATCCCCTTGGGGTGCCTTGGGGCTGAATTTGCTGCTTTCAAGTCTCTGATAAATGCAACAGTTTTGCAAATGTATGTTCGGTACCATGATCCGGTCTCTCGCGTGTCTTTATAGAGCTGCTTTAGTTCCTGAAAGTTCCTCTCCCCACATGCATGTGTGCAGCTGTCCCTTCAGTGCAAAGTGCCATGATCTGCATTTGTTCCCCCAGCACAAAGCCAGTTTGTGTGGTGGTGAATTTGATCAAGATAACAGCAACTTAAAAGGACAGAAACTTTACTTAGTGCCATCCCTGCCCTGGCAAACCATAGCTCTTCCAGTTGGTTTTAGTGGGGATTAAGACTCCCAGAACGCTATTCTTAGTGTAGTAACGATGGTGCAGACCCAAAGTCCTGACACATGAAGAGCAGAATATGCCGCGGAGTTGCTAGAAATTAATAAATGCCTTTTGAAACAGTGGCATTGAATGGAGGTGATGGATTACAGGGTTTCACTTGACTATCAAGCCTGTGGAGCTTCAGCAAACTGGCCCTGTCTGAAGAGGGGACACTGCTTAGATGTCCCTCACACAGTACTTGTTGTAGGGGAGACCCTACTTCTATCCCACTGTTTTAAAAGTTAATATGGCACACGAGGCTTGGATGCCCTCTGTACGTCTTGGTTCCATCCTGCTGCCTCTTACAAGTAACTGGTTTTGGCTACTACATACCTGATGCTTGGCAGATCTGTTTCTGAGAAGTCTGTGAAATTAACCTTTGCTGGCCAAAATAAAGCTCTTCTCAAGACCATCTTTCTTTCCTTCATGTCTCCACTTTTCCAGTGTTTAAATGTGAAGTGATGGCCTTCAGGAATCTCTACTGCCGTGCTGTTGCCACTGATGTCATCGGCACATGAGGATCATTGCTGCTTCTCCTCAAGAATTTAAAACATTTGATCCTTCCTTCTGATTTTTGTGGGGACAAGGGATGAGCTCAGACCGTGGTCTCTATCCCTCCAACACAGCAATCTCTTCTGGCACTCTCAATGGCTGGAGAGACTGTGGGACTGACAGATGGACAAAGCACAAAACAGTTTATCCAGTGACAGGAGAGGAGCTGACAGCTGCCATCAGCCCCGATGTATTTCTGCAAGGGAGGAATTGCCTTGCACTTACCAGAAGAGCTGACCGACTTCAAAGAAAAAAAAAAAAAAAAAAAAAAAAAAAGAGTTTTCTACTGCTGAGTTTGTGATGTACAGACTGTGAGTTTCAATTCCTTATCTCTGAGGTCTCTTACTGGAGACCAAAACGTGCAGCGGTGTGTCTATACGGATGGCGCCGTTGCAGCACGTTTCTTTGTTGGGGGAAGCAGCAAATCTGGGGCTTCTGTTCTGGAGATTAAAATAGGATGATAGGACCAGGGTGAAGGTAAATCACTTCCCGGGCACCCTATCCTGGTGGAATCGTTGCAATTCATGTATTATTCAAAGTGTAGATTGTGCGGCTAAGTCTTAAATTAACCTTGAAGTTATCTGAAAAGTCTCTTCCTCCCTATCGAGTATGTGGTTATCCCAAGCAGGTGCCCTCGCTCCTTACACATCTCACGCCCCAGCCACGGCTGTTACGCGCGCTAGAGAAAGCCGATGCGAGCAGCGTCTCGCAAGGCGGTTTAGAAGTTTATTCGGGTTAATAATTCCGTGAAGTACAATCGTAGACAGTGCAGGGCTTGTGAGGACCTCCACCCCTCCTCGGCGTCAGGGGTGATGACTGCGGGTTTCTCTCTCCAAGGAGTGATGGACGCCGTGCCTGGACGACGCGCTGGGCGCCGCCGGCCCCCTCCAGGGAGGGTGGAAGTTTCTCCGCCGGGGAAGGCGGCTCAGGATGGAAGGGAGAAATCTCGCCGAGACGCCTCGGGGCCCGCCCCGGTTCCCCCCTCAGCGGGGAGGCCGGGCGGGGCGCGGAGGGGCTGCGGGGCCAGGCCCGGGCCGGTGCCGCCAGGGGGGGCCCTCGGGCCGCTCCGCTCCGCCCGGGGAAACGGGCTGCGAGTTCTCCCGGCCCCGGCGGCCGCCCGGCCAGGGGCCCCGGCCCGGCCCGGCCCGGCCCGGCCCGGCCCGGCCTGGCCTGCTGCCGCCGCACCTAGGTCGCCTCAGAAGTAGCGTCTCCGCCCGGTGCCCGCCCGCCGAAGCAGTGTCTCCCGGGGCGGCCGGGCAGGCCAGGCCGGGGAGCGAGCCCAGCCCCTCGGTCCCGCCGCCGCCCGGCCCTTCCCTACCCAACCCACCTGCGACCCGCCGGGCGGGGCGGGGGGAAGGAGCGGGGGTGGACATTTTCCTTCGCGTTGCTTAGCGTGGCGACAAGGAGAGGGGCCGAAGAGGCCACAGCTGCGGCGCGGCTCCTCCAGCAGCGGCAGCCGGCGGGGGACGAGCCCCGGGACGCCAGGGTACGCCCGCCGGGCCGGGCCGGGCCGGGCCGGGCCGGGCCGGGCCGGGCCGGGCCTCCGCCGGCGGCGGGAGCGGGGCCGGCACCGCCGGGCGGGGCGGACAGCCCCCTCCGGCCGCTTCCCCTTGGCTTCGGGGCTTTCGTTTGATTTTCTTTTCTTTTTTTTTTTTTTTTTTTTTTTTTCGCCCTCGCCGCCCCAGCCTACAGTTGTTTTAATACACCTGGCCCGCTATTTCCCACGCTGGGGAAAACCGAGAGCGCGGGTGATAGCCAGTCCCAGCGAAACGAGGCGAGGGGAGAGGAAGGGAGCCGGAAAAGTTTAGGAAGAAAAGTGTGACATAAATAAATAAATAAATAAACAAAAACACAAAAACCCCAAAACAAACAAACAAACAAAAAAAAAACCACCCAACACGAGCCTTTAGAAAAATCCTGAATGTCTGAACGTGTGTATGTGTGTGTATGCGTATGTGTTTTCCTTCCTGCCAAAGCAGGATGTCAAATACTGTCCTTTTCCCCTCTTTTTTAAAGCAGCCTAAAAGGAAAATTCTTCACAGAATCTTAAAGAACTTTTTGACACAACAGCTGCAAAATCTATTTTCTAAACAAAGATTTATACATATTTATATGAGCTTAATCCAGATTTTTTTTTAATAAATCATTCTCAGAACTGCAGAGGTAAACTATATGTAAATACCTCAAGTAATAGGCTTGTAGTGCAAATCACATCATTTTATCTTCAATTTTGCATTCGTTTTTCTGGCTTAAAGGTGCATCAGAGATATGCATTTTAGCATATTCAGAACACGGGGCGTGAAATTAAATGTTTGACAGAGTGAGAAAAATATACAGACTTTGGAGATGCCTTAAAAATAGTAATTTATGCAGATCTAGAGGAGTGAAATCATTTGCAATGGAGTGACCCTCTCTCCAGGAATTTTTTGCTCAGTGTTCTTCTCTAATCTCCTGCTGTATCTTCATTTTTCATTGAACTAGCCAGTTTTCTGCGAAGCAGTCTTGTAGATAAGGGAAGTGCTAAAAGAAGAAGAAAGAAGAAGCTCAGTGGGTCCGTTTCCATTGCACTTTTACCCAAGGCAATGGGCAGAATTTAACGGATTCCTTCCAACATATGTTTTTGCCAGATAAGTAAACAGTGTGTGTCGGAAATGAAAAAGCATTTGCAATTTAATGACATTACAGCTCTCAGCTTAGGCTGGCGTGCTGCGAGGCGAAAAGCAGAAAGAGAGAGGAGAGTAGAAAGAGAAAAAGAACAAAGTTCATCTTCCCTTTTGTGCATTTTTATCAAGGAAAATATTACTTCTTTCCCCCTCTTGTTCTCTTTTCTTTTTCTCTTTGCTTTTTTGTCTCACTCATTTACATTTTTTTCTTTTTTCTCCTTTTCTCTCCTCTGTTCACTTTTACCTTTTTCTTCCACTGCCACCGACTCGTTTCCTTTCACCACCACCACCACCAACCCCCCCCCCCCCCCATTGTGTCGCCTTATTCATCTATTTGGCCCATTCAGTTTTTACCTATAAGGAGCTGTTTATCCAACAATGTATCTTCTTTCTTTTTTTTTTTTTTTTTTTTTTTTTTTTTTTTTTTTTTTTGCGCCGTGTTGTACTCCCGGCGCTAGAGCTCACAGTCAACAGGATTGTTGGAGGGATTATAACGTTTCATTTCAAAGCACGACAAATCTGTTCGCCTTCCCTCTGTCTCCGGCTCTCCCCGGGCTTGCCGGTCCCTCGCAGATGCGCGGCACAACTCGGGGCCGGGATCATCATCCCCCCTTCCACACACACACCCACACCCACCCCAATTCCCATTCCCCCCACCTCACCCCGGGTCACCCCCCCCGTACCCCCCTACCGCAGCAGAGGCCCGGGGGGGAGCAGGGGGAGCCCCGGGGGGGGGAGGGGGGCAGGGGGTGCCGCAGTCGGATGCGCCTTCGTCTTGTCCCCCCCCCGCCCCACTCCCCCCCGCGATTTCCCCAGGCGAGAGGTGCCGAGGAGAGCGCAGCGAAGTCAGCGGCTCCCACCCGAGGGTTTCCCCGGGGGTTGGGTGTAATTGAAAAATACCTCCAGTCAGTGGCAAGCCCCATCGGATAGGCACATATCTCAAAAGATGTTTAAGGAAAAAAAATGCACTTGTCTAGAGACCCGTGCGTGGGGTTGTCTTCTGGTTTGCTTTTCTTAATTAGTATTATTTTTATTTTTTTTATTATTATTTTTAACCATGAAATTACATCTTCCACATCTCCCAGATCCGGTACTTGGTAAGTAAAAAGGGAAATCTGTTTGGACATAAGGAGGTAAAGTAGCTAGAGGTGGTAATTTAATCAACCGAGGATATATTTCAATGTTTTTTCTGGTCTTCTAGGCATTAGCACTTTAAATTCATTATGTCTGTTTGACAGATATATGCAGCCTTAAGGATCTAAAAATGAAATCCAAGAAGTATAGCCTGCTAGAGGACATATATTGAAGTTAAGAGATTAAAACGGTCTAACCATTGCAAACAGAATGGAACATCTCGCATTTCTCATTCCTTATAAGCATGACTATTTTGCAGATGTTAAATACGGTCTGCTCTAATTATGAACGAGGGGAGGGGGGGACCCACTCAAGAGCCGAGGCTTTCTAACTTTTACATTGATGAAGTGGATATTAGAAAGACAGTATTAGCTCCTGTGCCGTCTCGGGCTCGGGAAGTTTTACATGGGGGATTTTCTCTATCAATAATTTAATAAGGAGGGTACAGCAGCAGCAGCAGCAGCCGCTCCTACATGCTTTAAAGACTCGAGAATCGTGCATGAATTTCCTATAAGGCAAGTAACAAAAGAGCCAAATGAGAAGAGCGGGTCTTTTCTCCGTCTAACTGGGACACTGAGGACTCTCTGTCATTACAGCAATTTAGCAATGTTAATGATCTGTAATATTAATACATCATACTTGAAAACGGGCGAGAGTTGTCATAATTAAACGCATTAAGCCACAATTAAAAAGTCATCTAAAGCAGTTGTAAAGATACCGGCGACGATAAGGCTGCTCATTACGCTGCAAGCCTCCCCCTCGCTGCCCGTGGACAGTCCCCCCGTGGCCGTGGCAGGGCCGGCGGCTGCAGCGCATCCCTGGGCAGCCCCTCGCCAGCTGCGCACCGGCGCTGCCTCCGCGGGGCGGGGGGGGGGGGGGGCTGTACCGGCGAGCCCCTTGGCGCATCTGTTCCAGTTCTTCCAGGGGAGAGGAGGGATGAGGAGAGAAAAGGACGACTTCGTCCCAGACACTCGTGTCCTCACACGCGGGTCACCTTTTCGAATCGCGACTCCCGCCGCACCCAAACGCACTTTTTCGGTGTCCTACCCTCCAACCGCGCAGACTGCTGAGACCTTTACTCACAAGCTCAGACTCGGGCTGCCCCTCACCCGGCGGCTGAGCGCCCCTCTTGCCCGCCACGGACACGCGGGGCCGGGCTCAGAGCCGGGTGGGACCCGCGGCGCAGAGGCAGCGGCCCTTGGGGCGGCTCCCCGGTCCCGGGGGGGGTGGGCTGGGGCTCAGCCCCTCCATCCCGGCACCCCCCAGCATCTTCCCCGTCTTCCCTGAGCCACGGGGCTGAGCTCTGAGCAGTGGGGCTGAGTCCCCGAAGCCACAGGGCTCTCCTTGCCCACGCTCTGCCATGCACGGCCAGCTTCCCGGGAAGCCAACACCCCCCCGGTAGCATCTTTGTGGCACCGTGTGGACATCTGGGTTTGAGACGTGAGCCGGCACAGTCTGATAGCGTGGGCTGTAAGGCCTGGCCCTTGCGCTGGCCAGATACTGCCAGCCATCCCACGGCGGGGGGCAACAGCCCCACGCATTTCCTTGTGTAGTTCGTGAAAAACCTCCTCATCCCCAGCCTAGTTCTGTCAAAATGATCCAGCTTCAAAACAATCCCGTGCAAAAAAAAAAAAAAAAAGAAAAAAAGAACATGTTCACTCTCAACCAGATCATTGCTGATAGACGGAGTGTTTCTTCTTCCATCCCTGGCAGATTTGTCAGCCCATGGACATGCACTGTGATTTTCAGGCTGGTTTCCTAATGGAGAGAAGGTTGCACTACCAGTCAGCATGCTTATATAGGGCTCTCTAGTGGTCCCCTACGGAAAACTGCTTATGTCTTTGGCCAAATTCAGGCAAATCTGGCTGAGGGAAAATGGACTGGCAGCCTTTTATTATGGAAATGGACATCTGAGTATAGAAGGAAAACCCAGTCTAGTGATTCCAGAGGGAAAGACTCCAACACAAGCTCAATCCTATGAATCAGACATAGAGATGATGAGCGTCTCAACCCAAGGAAAAGTTTCAGACAGATCTTGAACATAATTCCCCAAATTAGACCTATTTCCAGCTGCAATCCACAACTCCATGGAAATGTAGGCTTGCTTAGCCTGAAACTGCTTGGGGAGCTCCAGCACATGGACATTGTCACCTATATGGGGTCCCAAGAGGAGCACTGTGCATTTCAACTTCTTATACCTTTCCCTCTTCTGCAGATGTCAGGGATGATTGTGATTGCTAAAAGTAATAGCAGTGCAAATAAGGGGGATAGAAGTAGTGACAAATAAATGGATAGGAGTAAAGAATACGAAGGAAAAGTAACACAATTTGCTCAGTCTTCAGAAATGATATTTAAGTAATGTTGACGCTTTTGTATTTTGTTTTGTATTGCCATTATATTCAAACATACCCTGGAAACATCCATGAGATTAATATCCTCACTGGATATTGCTATTTACACCAACTTATTCGTGAAAATCGTTTACATATGTAACCATTTACATATATAAGTCCAATTTTCATATATGGTACATGCGTGTTTCCTCAGAGGTCCCCACTTTCCATGGGAATGTTGGTCCTTTGAGTAACAGCATGACAACGAGAGCTCACTATTGTGAGCTTTACTGTTGAAAGAGTCTTCATTTAGATTTGTTGAAAATCTAGAGGTAGAAAATGGATATGTCCTGCAGAACCACCAAAGTGTAAATTTTGATAAACCAGGGGGAGCGAGTAAAATGACAATGTCAAAGTAATAGAATATTTGCTCACGAGAGTATGGATTTCTTGGGGGGCTGAAGGGAGCTTTATCTCCCCTTCTTCTCCAGCATCCATTGATGCTGTACATATTCCCCAAATTTGTAACAGGATCACAGCTATGTGACTACATGGCGTCCCATTCAGCTCAGAGATGGATCTATTTCTCTTGTGTATTGGTCCATCAGAAGAATCTCACACATCTTCAGCTTTCTGTCTCAGTGCTTTCTTGAGTTTGCCTAAAGCCCATGCTTGATCCCAGAATTCATATCCAAAGAGTTGGATGCAAAATAACCTTGGACTTGAGCTGGCACTTCAGTCTATGGTCAGAATTCCTTAAAACCACTTAAATAGTCTTGACTTACGTTGGGAAGGAGCTGTTACTTCTTGCCCTTGGAAATGGGAATGGACATTTCATGGTCGGTAGCCAACACTGCATCTCAGAAACTCGTTTTGATCCACTTGTGCAAAAATGTTACGAGTATGTTTCATACTGTATCTTCATACAGAATATGAATGCTTGCCCCACAGAGCTTATATGGTGCCGTGGAGAAGATTTGTCCCTGGTGTGAAATCCTGGAAGAAATCTCTGGTGGACCTTCCCTGGAATTCCACCCTGAAAACACTGACCTGAACACAGGCTCCCTGTAAGTTGTCTTTATGAGCTTCCCAGCTGCCTACTGCAATGCTGGGATTCAGAGCCCAAGATTTAGGGTGATGTCTCAGGGTCCATAGTCCTGGGCCAGTTTGGGTGCTGGAAATGTCTTACATGTTCCGGGAGCTTCAACAAGGTGCCTGGTGACAGTGCCTTAAAGAAGGCTCATGACAGAACAGCACTTACCTCATCAACTGAAAGATGTAAGGTATGTATTTTATTTGGAAATATTACATTTTGGTGTTCTAAACTGAATTTATTTCTCTAAAAATGTCCAGGCAGTGGAAAAAAAAATTCTACTGAAATGAAAGGTATATATAAATATATATAAAATTAATTGTATATATGTGTGAGAGTACACTTATTTTAAGTCCTGACGAATTAAAACTATGCTCTTCAGCCAGCTATGCTGTGCATGCAGGCTGAGATACATTCCTGTGACTGAAGAGTGAGCAAGTCGAATGTGTGATACAAGACAAGAGATAATCCAACATGTGAACGGGATGAGGAAAGGGTAGAATCATCACCCATATCAGAATAAGCAGCCATCCAGCCTGCCAACGGCCTTGATTTTGTTGAGTGTTTTGTTGGTGCAATTGGAGAGGTCAACTTTAAGGAGAGATTAGAAGGAGTACACTATACAGCTAACCTCATAGGAAACTCCTTACACACTGAACTGGGCAAAGCAGGAGATGCTTGAGGGGGAAGCTGAATCAATAGACCATGAAGATGGTATCAAAAGCACAAGGCAGGCAGAAGCACATATAGCAACACTGTAGTTAAGAAATAAGATGAGGTAAGACACGCAGTTGTCAATGCTAGCACAACGGTTGCCTTGAAACTGCTGAAAGCTGTGTGGCAAAAAGGAGAGCAAAGGAGGAAAGCACAGCAGGAGGTGGTCATGTGGGTGAAGGAGGCCCAGGCACTGTTATAAAAGGACAGAGAGAAGATGGACGAAAGATATTTGTCAAATGAATTTACATTAATCTAAATTATGTAAGACTTGACCAGGGTTTGATTTGAAGGACAGTAAGGGAAAGTCAAGGCTCGGAGATATTGGTAGGAATATTAAGCAAGGGAGGAGTGGAAGAAACTATTGGAAGCCTGAGAAACTAGGGCCTCACTCTGAGATATGATGGATTAATGCTGGTATGTTAAAAATCATGAAGATAAGACATTTTGAGAACAACTACAAAGACAGAACCTGAGCAAAGAGGGATATTCTGTGCTGTCACAGTGAAAGTGGTAGATGAAGCCGTCTTCTCCTCTAGAGTCACCAGGGAAGGGAAAAGTAAGGGAAGGAGAGAGTGAAAGAGGCAAATCATTGGGATTTAGCTAAAAAGACAGTGTTAATAGCACCAGGGAGCTGTCACATCTCTGAGCTAGAAGAAGTAGATGTGGAAAAGATGCCCTCAAAAGCCCAAAAGAAATGAACGCTGAAGAGCATGGCTGCAGGTGTTGGAGGCAGCTGAGAGTTTGAAGAGGATGAGGAAAAACCATGGGCCAGAACTTGAAAGAGCTGGATGGAAAACCTGGAGAGAGCAAGCACAGGTGGCATGTCCAAAGGAGGAGGTTGGTTGGGATACCTTCTGCCATCGGCTGGAGGTGTTTAGCGAGGTGGGATGTTGGCCCATCTTGTGGCTGCAACTAGTATTAGTTTGCTACTAGATGTTCAGCTCTATCAGAGCTTTGTGGTGTGCTCCCAGGTGACAGGCATATTTGTCAGAAGTATTAGAATACCTGGCTAAGGCAGACTGGCTCTGAGGTTATCATTACTTCTCCACAGCTGATCATAAATAAATATTTCAGTAGGTGACTTAATTCCCCTCCTTTCAATTTATAGAAAGGTAGCAGAGGAGAGAATTAATGTTTTCTTTTAAGTGTGGGTTTTGGAGGCTGGCAAAAATTTAACTGGTCATATGGAAACAATACCTACAAAACCAGTGCCTCATAAAGAGTACTCTTTCCCTAAAACCTTGTAATCTTACACCCGAATCCTTCAAAAGTGAGAGATCTTCTTCACTACAAGCTAGAGGTAAAATATTCTGC
Source organism: Tyto alba (assembly GCF_018691265.1). NCBI lineage: Eukaryota > Metazoa > Chordata > Aves > Strigiformes > Tytonidae > Tyto > Tyto alba. Next base: position 27,591,075 of record NW_024881321.1, read on the forward strand.
TCATTTAGAAGGAACTTGCCTTGGGTACCTCTTATTTGATGTATTAAAAGTTGGTACTGAGGATTTCAGAGCAAATAAATCAGGCAAAAAACCCCTGTAAATATGTCTTCAGCAATTGTTTTGATTAATAGTCTAAATAACGTGTCCCAGTCGGTCATCCAGGAGCTAAGTTTGTCATTAACTTATGTCAGAAAAAGAGCATTTTCAAGCATACTTATGAGATGTAAATTAAATACTAAATTTTCATGTAATCCGCTATCCTCTTCAACTTTTCATGTTATTAAGCAGAAAGAAACTTTTAGATGAATTTAAAAAAATGTTCCTAAAAGTGCTCCAGGTGCAACTTCAAGAGGAAGCTTGTTTTCATCAGGATTTATGACCCACTGAAGAGTTTGGAGCCCAGAAACTAATTAATTTATTGCAAAGCATCAACTGGAAAAAAAAAAAAAAAAAAAAAAAAGTTGGATAAAAGCCTGGTCCTAGTGAAATCCGTGGTAGAGATGTCATTCTCCTTAGTGTCGTCTGGATTTTCCCCAGTATCTGTGACCAATACAAACCTAGTGCAGTTGCTTTCTGACTGTTTTTAAATTTGGGACTGTTTTCTATTTAAATTGCTGAGATTATGTTCAAACTACAGTAAAATTTCAATGTTAATATCGTTGATTTTTAATACAAGAATCTGGACATGACAATATAATTAGATTTGTGCAGATATGCATGAATGGACATTGTTTATACAAAATGTTTTGGTAAATATTGACCAGCTATACCGGTTCCTGGACTATTTGAATGGTGGCTTGCTAATTGTTTAATTTAGCTGATGAGATGCAAGAGCAAGTATTGTTTATCCTGTATGCAGAACACTGAGGCCATAAAAACAAGTTTCAAACATACCTTTATTCTTCAGTAATTACAGTAACAAGGTCAAGAAAAGCTGGTCAAAAAATGACCATAGCCCAACCACCAGCCGGACTTGGGCAATTACAGCAGGTTCGAATGAAATGTCGTTGCCCAGTGACACCCGAGAAACTGGAAAACTGGCTCAGGAGCACACGGAAGTCTGGGGCCAAAGCTGGCGATGGAGTCCCACGGGGCTGGCCAGGCGCAAACCACGCCAGATGCGCACCCCGGGATTTGCAAAGGGGGTTCCCGGGGAAAAAGATGTGTCTCATGTCCCTCTCCTGTAGCTGTCCCTAGGGTGTAGCTGGGCGTCTTTTTGAAGCTGAGCATCAGAGCCTGAAATCACTTGTTTCACCCAGATCCGAGGCTTCCACTGGAGTTCTGCATGCTGAACAGCGTCTGCATTTTACCCCGAAAGTCTCTAAGATAAGACGTGAAAGTAAAGGACCCACGGAGCAGAACCCCGGGACAACTCCTCCAACTCCTGCAGCAGGAATGCCTTAAATTCCCTTAGTCTCGAAATTTTTCCACATCCTCTCTCTACAAATCTCACCCTCCAGCCCACAGAGTGTCCCGGGGAGGGCAGAGCCCTCACCTCCACTGCCCCATGGCCGGGGGGGGGGTGGGTTACACCGCGGGGCGGGAGGTGGGAATCCTTCCTAGGGGAGGCATGGCCAAGGAGCTGGACACCCACCTCCTGGGCGAGAGGTACTTTGCCAAGCAAGGAGCAAAGGCGGGGAGCACACGGGTACGCCGCGGAGTTGCCTGATTTGGGGTCCCAGGTGCCTGTAGGCAGGCGAGAGTCTGGCGATGGAGGGGTCAGGTCTGCGGGGAGCCCTGACTGCCGCAGAGGGGTTTTCCCCCACGGTTTCAGGCCGCCCTGTTGACTTGAGCTATTAAAATAGTCAACAGGTCCCGAGAGGGAGTGACCCCACAGGTGTGTCCCCTCCCTTTCAGGGTTGTTTTTTTTTGGGGCGGGTTGGTTTGGGGGTTTTTTTGTTGTTGTTTTCTGAGAAAATAAATCAATCCCATGCTGGTTGAAGCCCCCGAAGGAGTGGGGGTTCCTCGGCTGCAACTCGGGGCAGCGCGGCACCCCCGGGAGGGGACTCAGCACCTCGGCACGGCGCCGGGAAGGCGGGACCCCCGCGATGCTGAATGCACCCCCGAGACCCTCAGCGGTCCCCCACAGCGGGGTGGAGAGAGGCAAAACCCCACGGAGCTCTGTCGTCGGCTTCCCCCCGACTTCCCCCCTAAATTCCCCGGTCCTCACGGTCTGTCCCCGGGGTGGATTTCACGGGGCCGAGGGTGGCACGGAGGCACCGGGGACACACGGGGACGCGCCGGGGCGGCGTCGAGGGGGGAGGCGCTGCCGGCTGCAGCCGCTGCGGGGGGGCCAGGGGGATCGTACGAGGAGGGGGCGGTGGGGGGGACGCGCCCAGGCTGCCACAGCCCGGGCCGGGGGGGACCGGAGGTGCGGGGTGAGGGTCCGGTTGCCAGCCCCGTCTGGGCGGGAGAGCGGCCCGCAGCCGCCCCGCCGGGCTGCCCGGGGAAGGGCAGAGGGGGGATGGTCCCGGCCCCGGGGCTGCTTCACACCCCACCCCGCCAGTGAGAGAACGATGCCGGGAACTGCGGCCAGGAGCGCCGGGACCGGTCCCCGTGCCCGGCCACGGCGGGGCGAGCAGCCGCGGGTGGGATCGCTTCCCCACTCCTACCCCCGCCCCGGGACGCCCACCCGGCTCTGCTGCCGGCCCCAACCTGTGGGATGGGATCGAGTGGGATTTCCTCAGCAGTAGAGGCCAAGGAGTGGTAATTCCTTCCTGGTGATGGGGACTTCGCCTAACGTGAGCCAGGGGACGAGTGTCTGCGCCTCGTCATGCTGAAATGTTGGAACATCGGAGGAAACAGCATCGGCGCTCACGATTAACTCCCGAAGTATGTTGAAAATGCAGTGTCACTTGTCTTAAGAAGGGCTTGGTTTTGTCTGCGGTGCTAATTGATTTCTGTTCAGGCTGATCCCTCTTAAAACATGAACAGATTTAATGGTTCTTACTCCTGAGCTCTACGCTATAGAGATAATTTGGGTTATTAAGACGCATTAATAAACAGTTAATAGACACCCTTTTTCTCCAGAGAGGTAAGCTCTTCTTCAGTCCGAAATAAACGAGCAGGCTCTACCGAAGCTCTCCCGAGCTGGGAATCAGCAGTTACTGCCCACGCATGTCA